>NC_045785.1:72716445-73016445 GCF_009873245.2 Balaenoptera musculus
TAGGGGAGATTTAGTGTTCATTAAAACATATGAGAGTGGCATCTAAATCAGACTTAAGGATCTAAAGAAGAGGAAACAAACCTGTGCTAAGATTTTAAGGAGGAGAACTAATTAGGGGTATGGAATTGGGAAGGACAGAGTGGAGGAAAAATAAAAGGAGAAAGGAAATATTCTCACTTTAGGAAACAACTATACATGGTATGACCTTAAAAATATTTTTAAAAAAATCACAGCAATTTAGAGAGACTGAAAATTCAATAGGACTCAATCCTGGAAATTAAGTAGGTTGTGTGGATTAGAAGGACACTAGCTTATGAAGTAAATTCTGCAAAATCTTGAAAGGGCTGGCAAACCATGTTGAAGAATTTCAAATTTATCGAAGGGCAGTGGAAAGTCATTAGGGTTTTGCATAAGAATTTAACATGATCAGATTTGTATTTTCGAAAGGTCAATCTTACTGCAGTCTGGAGAATTGCCTGGAGGGAGACAAGACTGAAAATAGGGAAACCAGTCAGAAAGCTGTTGCAGCAATCTGCGTAGGTTATGATGTAGGGCTCAGCTAGGGTAATAATAGCAGGAAGGTAAAGATGGATTTGAAAGATATGTAGGAGATAAAATCAACTGGGTAAATGACTAGCTGTGTGAAGTGAAGGAGAGGGAACATTCAGGGATGTCCCATAGGTTTCTGGACAGGACAACAGAATGAATGGTAATGCCATTTACTGGAACATAGGAAGAAGAGTGCACCTTCTTCAGCTGTGAACCTGTTGAGTTAACATGAAATATAAGTATAATTAGTGAAGGTTGAAATAGTGGACCATGGAATACAAGTCAGGTGGAAAGGAAGTGAAAACAGGAAAATAGTGATAGGTGGGAGGAAAGGATAGTGGTGAATATCTGGATATCGTAATAAGTTACATGGGCAAGCATGGGGAGAGAACTGCAAGAGATCTAGATGGGTAGGAGGTTGTGCTCGGAGAGTGATATATCTAAATTTACGAATGCAGAAGTGGACAATCCTCATGATAAGTGCCTGGGTGACTGTGGGCCAAAGTGGAGTTGAGGTGGGAGTCACTGGAAAAGAGGAACTACCAGCTCTACTCAGTGTTATGATTCCGTTATCCCAGTGCACATGATGATATTTCAATTGGGACTCAGATGCTGTTAGGGTACAGAGTTATACTGATATTAATATCCATATCCTAATGTTTGTGTCCATACACACAGGGGGTCATATATAAAAGTCATTGGATAATGATTTTGCTGCAGCAAATCATGAAGAGATTGTATATTTACTGAAAAAAAGGATGACAGCCATTCTACAATAAATTAGCAATGAGAGTTAAGGTTGAAACCAAAGATATGAACTTAATTTATAATTAATTTGATTAATATATTCCCTCCACAATTGGGTTGATTTCAATTTAATAAATATTAGTGCAAAAATGCTAGCATTGATAAAATTAAAATGTGTACATAGACAAACAATTGAAAAGCCAAGGGCAAAGACTGATCATTGAGAACTACAAATTCAGTAAGCCTTACAGAAGAGATAAAACTTTACCTAAACTTTAGAAGATGGGCGCTAAAATTTAAACCAGAGAACCTATATTATTTAACAATTAAACATTTAACAGGCTTGGGTTCAAAGTCTAAGCTATAAGCCCTTGATCAAATTCATTAGTCTTTCAAAACGTAAATGTTCTCAACTGTAATGTATGAATGAATAGTAATATTACTGTTTACAAAAAGTAACTAATTTTAAAGCTTTTTCTCTGTAACTGATTGAACTTAAATACTAAAAATATTAATCTTCAAAAGAACAAAGATTATAGCATATGGAGGTATACAGAAAGGAATTTCTATCTTTATAAATAGAACATACATTTTATTGTAAAATAAATTTTTTAGCATCTCTATTGGAGTATAATTGCTTTACAATGGTGAGCTAGTTTCTGCTCTATAACAAAGTGAATCAGCTATACATATACATACATCCGTATATCTCCTCCCTCGTGCATCTCCCTCCAGCCTTCCCTATCTCACCCCTCTAGGTGGACACAAAGCACAGAGCTGATCTCCCTGTGCTATGCGGCTGCTTCCCACTAGCTATCTATTTTACATTTGGCAGTGTATATATGTCCAGGCCACTCCCTCACTCCCTCCCAGTTTACCCTTCCTCCTCCCCATGCCCTCAAGTCTATTCTCTATGTCTGTGTCTTTATTCCTGTCCTGACCCTAGGTTCTTCAGAAGCATTTTTTTTTTTAGACTCCATATATATGTGTTAGCATACGGTATTTGTTTTTCTCCTTCTGACTTACTTCACTCTGTATGACAGTCTCTAGGTCCATCCACCTCACTACAAATAACTCAATTTCGTTTCTTTTCATGGCTGAGTAATATTCCACTGTATATATGCCCCACATCTTCTTTATCCATTCATCTGACGATGGACACTTAGGTTGCTTCCATGTCCTGGCTATTGTAAATAGAGCTGCAATGAACATTGTGGTACATGAATCTTTTTGAATTATGGTTTTCTCAGGGTATATGCCCAATAGTGGGATTGCTGGGTTGTATGGTAGTTCTATTTTTAGTTTTTTGAGGAACCTCCATACTGTTCTCCATAGTGGCTATATCAATTTACATTCCCACCAACAGTGCAAGAGGGTTCCCTCTTCTCCACACCCTCTCCAGCATTTATTGTTTGTAGATTTTTTGACGATGGCCATTCTGAATGGTGTGAGGTGATACCTCATTGTAGCTTTGACTTGCATTTCTCTAATGATTAGTGATGTTGAGCAAACTTTCATATGTTTGTTGTCAATCTGTATATCTTCTTTGGAGAAATGTCTGTTTAGGTCTTCTGCCCATTTTTGGATTGGCTTGTTTGTTTTTTTGATATTGCACTGCATGAGCTGCTTGTATATTTTGGAAATTAATCCTTTGTCCATTGATTCATTGGGAAATATTTTCTCCCAAGGGTTGTCTTTTCATCTTGTTTATAGTTTCCTTTGCTGTACAAAAGCTTTTAAGTTTCATTAGGTCCCATTTGTTTATTTTTGTTTTTATTTCCATTACTTTAGGAGGTGGGTCAAAAAAGATCTTGCTGTGATTTATGTCAAATAGTGTTCTTCCTATGTTTTCCTCTAAGAGTTTTATAGTGTCCGGTCTTACATTTAGGTCTTTAATCCATTTTGAGTTTATTTTTGTGTATGGTGTTAGGGGGTGTTCTAATTTCATTCTTTTGCATGTAGCTGTCCAGTTTTCCCAGTGCCACGTATTGAAGAGATGGTCTTTTCTCCATTGTATATCCTTGCTTCCTTTGTCAAAGATTAGTTGACCATAGGTGCATAGGTTTATCTCTGGGCTTTCTATCCTGTTCCATTGACCTATATTTCTGTTTTTCTGCAGTACCATATTGTCCTGATTACTGTAGCTTTATAGTATAATCTGAAGTCAGGGAGTGTGATCCCTCCAGCTCCGTTTTTTTCCCTCAAGATTGATTTGGCTATTTGGGGTCTTTTGTGTCTCCTTACAAATTTTAAGATTTTTTGTTCTAGTTCTGTAAAAAATGCCATCGGTTATTCGATAGGGATTGCATTGAATCTGTAGATTGCTTTGAGTAGTAGTCATTTTCACAATGTTGATTCTTCCAATCAAAGAACATGGTATATCTCTCCATCTGTGTGTATCATCTTTAATTTCTTTCATCAGTGTCTTATAATTTTCTGCATACAGGTCTTTTGTCTCCTTAGGTAGGTTTATTCCTAGATATTTTATTCTTTTTGTTGCAATGGTAAATGGGAGTGTTTCCTTAATTTCTCTTTCAGATTTTTCATCATTAGTGTATAGGAATGCAAGAGATTTCTGTGCATTAATTTTGTATCTTGCTTCTTTGCCAAATTCATTGATTAGCTCTAGTAGTTTTCTGGTAGCATCTTTAGGATTCTCTATGTATAGTATCATGTCATATGCAAATAGTGACACTTTTACTTTTCTTTTCTGATTTGGATTCCTTTTATTTCTTTTTCTTCTCTGATTGCTGTGGCTAAAACTTCCAAAACTATGTTGAATAATAGTGGTGAGAGTGGGCAACCTTTTCTTGTTCCTGATCTTAGTGGAAATGGTTTCAGTTTTTCACCATTGAGAATGATGATGGCTGTGCATTTGTCATAAATATGACCTTTTTTATGTTGAGGTAAGTTCCCTCTATGTCTGTTTTCTAGAGGGTTTTTCTCATATGTGGGTGTTGAATTTTGTCAAAAGCTTTTTCTGCATCTATTGAGGTGATCATATGGTTTTTCTCCTTCAATTTGTTAATATGGTTTATCACATTGATTGATTTGCGTATATTTAAGAATCCTTGCATTCCTGGGATAAACCCTACTGGATCATGGAATGTGATCCTTTTAATGTGCTGTTGGATTCTGTTTGCTAGTATTTTGTTGAGGATTTTTGCATCTATGTTCATCAGTGATATTGGCTTGTAGTTTTCCTTTTTGTGTAGCATTTTTTCTTGTTTTGGTTATCAAGGCGATGGTGGCCTCATGGAATGAGTTTCGGAGTGTTCCTTCCTCTGCTATATTTTGGAAGAGTTTGAGAAGGATAGGTTTTAGCTCTTTTCTAAATGTTTGACAGAATTCACCTCTGAAGCCATCTGGTCCTGGGCTTTTGTTTGTTGGAAGATTTTTACTCACAGTTTCAATTTCAGAGCTTGTGATTGGTCTGTGTATATTTTCTATTTCTTCCTGGTTCTGTATCGGAAGGTCGTGCTTTTCTAAGAATTTGTCCATTTCTTCCAGGTTGTACATTTCATTAGCATATAGCTGCTTGTAGTAATCTCTCATGATCCTTTGTATTTCTGCAGTGACATTTGTTACTTCTCCTTTTTCATTTCTAATTCTATTGATTTGAGTCTGCTCCCTTTTTTTCTTGATGAGTCTGGCTAATGGTTTACCAATTTTGTTTATCTTCTCAAAGAACCATCTTTTAGTTTTGTTGATCTTTGCTATCAAATCCTTCATTGTTTTTCCATTTATTTCTGATCTGATCTTTATGATTTCTTTCCTTTTGCTAATTTTGGGGGGTTTTGTTCTTCTTTCTGTAATTGCTAGGTGTAAGGTTAGGTTCTTTATTTGAGATGTTTCTTGTTTCTTGAGGTAGGATTGTATTGTTATAAACTTCCATCTTCGTACTGCTTTTGCAGCATCCCATAGGTTTTGGGCCATTGTATTTTCATTGTCATTTGTTTCTAGGTATTTTTTTATTTCCTCTTTGATTTCTTCAGTGATCTCTTGGTTATTTAGTAGTGTATTGTTTAACCTGCATGTATTTGTATTTTTTACAGATTTTTTCCTGTAATTGATATCTAGCCTCATAACGTTGTGGTCTGTGGTCAGAAAGAATACTTGATATGACTTCAATTTTCTTAAATTTACCAAGGCTTGATTTGTGACCCAAGATATGATCTATCCTGGAGAATGTTCCATGAGCACTTGAGAAGAAAGTGTTATCTGCTGTTTTTGTATGGAGTGTCCTATAAATATCAATTAAGTCCATCTTCTTTAATGTATCACTTAAAGCTTGTGCTTCCTTATTTGTTTTCATTTTGGATGATCTGTCCATTGGTGAAAGTGGGGTGTTAAAGTCCCCTATTATGATTGTGTTACTTTCGACTTCCCCTTTTATGGCTGTTAGCATTTGCCTTATGTATTGAGCTGCTCCTATGTTGGGTGCATATGTATTTATAATCATTATATCTTCTTGGATTGATCCCTTGATCATTATGTAGTGTCCTTCCTTGTCTTTTGTAACATTCTTTATTTTAAAGTCCATTTTATCTGATATGAGTATTGCTATTCCGGCTTTCTTTTGATTTCCATTTGCATGGAATATCTTTTTCCATCCCCTCACTTTCAGTCTGTATGTGTCCCTAGGTCTGAAGTGGGTCTCTTGTAGACAGCATATATTTGGGTCTTGTTTCTGTATCCATTCAGCCCATCTGTGTCTTTTGGTTGGGGCATTTAATCCATTTACAATCAAGGTTATTATCGATATGTATGTTCCTATTACCATTTTTTTTAATTGTCTTGGGCTTGTTATTGTAGGTCTTTTTCTTCTCTTTGTTTCCTGCCTAGAGATGCTCCTTTAGCATTTGTTGTAGAGCTGGTTTGGTGGTGTTGAATTTTCTTAACTTTTGCTTGTCTGTAAAGGTTTTAATGTCTCCATCAAATCTGAATGAGATCCTTGCTGGGTGGAGTAATCTTGGTTGTAGGTTTTTCCCTTTTATCACTTTAAGTATATCCTGCCTCTCCCTTCTGGCTTGCACAGTTTCTGTTGAAAGATCAGCTGTTAACCTTATGGGGATTCCTTTGTATGTTAAGTGCTGCTTTTCCTTTGCTGCTTTTAATATTTTTTCTTTGTAATTAATTTTTGATAGTTTGATTAATATGTGTCTTGGCATGTTTCTCTTTGGATTTATCCTGTATGGGACTCTACGCTTCCTGGACTTGATTGGGTCTTCCCTTACCCATATTAGGGAAGTTTTCAACTATAATCTCTTCAAATATTTTCTTAGCCCCCCTTTTTTTCTCTTCTTCTTCTAGGACCCCTATAATTAAAATGTTGGTATGTTTAATGTTGTCCCAGAGGTCTCTGAGATTGTCCTCAATTCTTTTCATTCCTTTTTCTTTATTCTGCTCTGCCGTTGTTATTTCCACTATTTTATCTTCCAGGTCACTTATCCGTTCTTCTGCCTCATTTATTCTGCTATTGATTTCTTCTAGAGAACTTTTAATTTTATTTATTGTGCTGTTCATCATTGTTTGTTTGCTCTTTAGTTCTTCTAGCTCCTTGTTAAACGTTTCATGTATTTTTTCCATTCTATTTTCAAGATTTTGGATCATCTTTACTATCATTACTCTGAATTCTTTTTCAGGTAGACTGCCTATTTCCTCTTCATTTGTTTGGTCTGGTGGGTTTTACTTTTGTCCTTCATCTGCTGTGTATTTCTTTGTCTTCTTATTTTACTTACTCTGTGTGGGGTCTCCGTTTCGCAGGCTGCAGGTTTGTAGCTCCTGTTGTTTTTGGTGTCTGCTCTGAGTGGGTAATGTTGGTTCAGTGGATTGTGTAGGCTTCCTGGTAGAGGAGATTGATGCCTGTGTTCTAGTGGATGAGGCTGGATCTTGTCTCTCTGGTAGGCAGGACAATGTCTGGTGCTGTGTTTTGGGGTGTCTGTGAACTTATTATGATTTTAGGCAGTCTGTCTGCTAATTGGTGGGTTTGTATACCTGTCTTGCTAGTTGTTTGGCATACAATGTCCAGCACTGTAGCTTGCTGGCTTTTGGGTAGAGCTGCATCTTAGCATTGAAATGGAGATCTCTGGGAGAGCTTTCATCATTTGATATTACGTGGAGCTGGGAGGTCTCTGGTGGTCCAATGTCCTGACCTTGGCTCTCCCACCTCAGAAGCTCAGGCCTGACACCAGCCAGAGCACCAAGACCCTGTCAGCTACACGGCTGAGGCAGAGCACCACTTGGGTGAGCACGGGAAGGAATGTCTCGCATACCAAGCCCTGACATTTGTCAGGGCCTTTGCAGCAGGACCTCTATAAAATAAATTTTTAAACAATAAAATAATTATTGTATCCCAACTATTGGGCAAATAATGTCATCAGAATATACTAAATGACAAATTGATGTTACTATTGTTGACCAATTATTCCATTGCTCAGTACACAGAGGATTGTGCTTTCCTGCCTCTTGAAGTTAGGTATGGCCATGTGATAAGTACTGGCAAATAAAATGTGAATGGAATTATTTCTTAAAATAAGGCATTTAATTAATTGTGCTCAATTCTCCAATTTTCTTCTTCTGCCATAGCAAATCTCTAAGACTGGTGTTGAGATGGAATAATCAAATAACTTTAGAACTTCTGGTTATTTGAGCCAAAGACCTCTGACCCAACTGCATTAAACATGAACAAGAACCAAGATTTGGGAGTTATTTGTTAATGCAACATAATTTAAACTATATCAACTGATATAGGCTATAAAGTTGTCTGTCACAAATGGGATAATAGTCTATTAAAAGAGAAGAATTTAATCTTTTATCTAGGGCTGAACAGACATGATAAATCAAGAAAAAAATAGTAAAGTTGAGATGTATAATAAATGAGGCCATAATATTATCATTCTAATGAAAATATAGTCAATAGTATTCTTGAGATTACACATATTAAATAATTTATCATCTTAAAAAATTATTTTCTAAGCTTTTAAAAACCTTCCATGTTTCATGTTCCCTTCCCTCTAGGGGTTTACAGTCTAAGACCTAAAATATAGCACAGACATAAGCAAAAAGCAAATAAATTCTGTTAAATATATCAGTATCTTAAGTATGGTGAAAGGCATGATAAAAGGCATAATTAGTAGTGAAAGCCACATGATTATATATACTTAAATGCTCTATAAATAAGAGAGTAAAAGGTATTTGTGGAGAAAGAAGATATGAATATTTGAAAAAATAAGAGTATAGGGCTGGGACACAAGAAGTTCGTAGCAGAAATAGATTGAACTTTGAAATGATATGTACTTTTTTATTTAAGTAGAGATGTGAACTATTTATTGTAGCAGAAGAAATGACAACAGACACTGTCTGTATGAGTGTACTTTCTGGAGTAATAAGTGGTTAACTGTACAATATAGATATCTTACTTAAATTAATTTATATTTCACTATGAATTTCAGTATTACATTAATGACAATTGTAATGAATTCATTAAAAGTGAAAGTCAATATTAATTTATTATCAGAAGACTCAGTAAATTACACTGACAGGTGAGACTAAATGGTATAATATTATTTATTTGATTATTTCATAATCTATGTGCAGATTATAAAGGAGTTTCTGGTTGCTGAAATTCTTATTTCAGTTATAATTACCTGATACTGAAGTATACTATACTAAAGTAGCTTTTCATTGGAAAATTATAGCATCACCTTTTATGACTATCTTTACAGCCTCTTTACATGCAGAACACTTATATGTAAAGTCTTTTTTTAGTATTGAGGTCAATTGGTGTATAACATTGTGTTTGAAAAAAGATAGTTTCTGTTATTTTCAAAAAATAGTTCTCTTAAGAAGGAATGTTTTATTAATGAAGTATTTCAAATGAAATATATATATATATATATATATATATATATATATATATATATTCAGGGAAAGGAAGTGAGTTTTTCTTATTTGGAAAAATTTAACATAAAAATATAAATTATTGAATGAGAGCAGGTAATGTGTTTATGAATGTAGAAAGAGATCTTGCCATATTAAGTATTGCTAACAATCAGAAGTTCACATATTTTGACATATTTTAAAACACAGTTAATATTTTCTTCACACTGGGAAAAGATTTCTACATTTTATGTTGTAGGGAGGAATTCAATTTATTTGCATGAAGGATAGTGTAAAATGCATACCTGATTATTGCTAATTTTGCCTACATTAAAGAATTTTACTTTTTTGTTCTATAATCAGGCATATTTTTAAAAAATAACAAAAACGTTATTCCTGGCTACCTCTATTACCTATATTCCCATTCTTAGAAAGAAATTACTGGATGACATTTTTAAAAGGATGACTTATTTTTACACATATATTATGCAAGGTGAAGAAGAGAATTTTCCCAGGAATAAACTATCCCCCCCAAAGCAAGTGAAGATTTCCTCCAATTTTGTTCCTTGTAGTTGAGCATTATTAGAAAATCCTCACAGATCTCACAACTGGTTCATGTTTCTATTAAGAGACTACAGATATGGTGTTAAGTTTGGACTTAGAGAGCTGTAAGAAAAATTCTAACCATGTCTCCATACATTAAAAACACAAACAAACATCATTTTATTTTAGGCACTCTATTGTAAAACATGTAGAAGAGAATTATTTAAACTGTGCAAGATTTTAATGTACAATTTTTTAAAAATAACTATGTTATTTCTAGGGCCCATGCATTTGTACTTGTTTCCATTCTGGAAGATTTTTTTTTTATTTCTCACCTTGAGGGTCCACGTTCTGAGCAAATTCTCCCCATTTGTAAACTTGAGTGTGAACCATCATCTCCTCTGGCCTGGACTATTGCAATATCACCTCAGAGGTTTCTCTGCTTCTGTTCTTGCTCTTTTGCCATCTTTTTCCACACAATAACAAGAGGGATCTTTTAATGATATCACCCAACTGTTTAACTTCCCTCCTCTCCAGAACTTCTCCTAACACTTTGAATGAAAAATCCACAGTCTTTATTTTACTAGCACTCAGCATATTATAATTTGGCTCTTCACTATCCCTCCAAATTCACCTTCTTGCCATTCCTCAAACCTGGCAAATTCCAGGTCTCTTTTTGTAGTAATCTCTCACTAGAACTAGACAAGCCTTAATCAAATCATTTAAGTTTCTGCTCAATGTCATTTTCTCCGAGAGGTCTTGCTTGTGATTCTGCCTAAAATAGTAGACAACCTCATCACTGTCTATTCCTTTAGCCTGTTTTATTTTCTTCATAGCACTTACTACTTATTGAAATTATATATTTTGTTCTGTTTTGTGTTTCACTTTTTATGGTCTATCTCCTGGACTGAAATATATGCTCAGAGTGTAACGACTTTATTAATCTATCTGCTTCTATCCACAGTGTGTAAAAGAACATGTGGCACATATGTTATCAGTTTATAGTTCCTGAATGAAAAAAAGAAATGAGAATCTCTAATTCCATGAAACCTTTTCCAACAACCTCCCACCCTCAACATACATCAGTTAAACCGAGGTAATGATTCCTCTCTTTATCTCAACATGGCATAAAAGTTAACATTTATTGAATAGTCACTGTGTACCAGGCAGTATCTAAAACTTTTACCTACATTGTTTTATATAAACTCACAACTACTCTGTTGCAGTAACTTCTTCTTCTTCTCCTTCTTCTCCTCCTCCGCTTCCTCCTCCTCTTCTTCTTCTTCCTAACCCAATGTCACACAACAAGCAAGTGGCAGAGTCAGGAATCAACCCTAGGTAGTCTGGCTCCAGAACTGGACTTTAAAACCATCATGTTACACTACCTCTTTTTAGGGAAATCATCACAGTATTTTGCAATAGTTTGTTTGCAGATTAATATCACTATACTGTGATCTCTCCTGGGGAAAAGGCATGATTATTTCAACACAGCACAAACACAATGTTAGTAACTGAGAGAATGAATGAAGAATTATCTATACTTAGACAGCAACCAATGAACCCATACAATCTAAAGTCAAAACAAATACATTTTTGTCAGACTGTCAGTGAGACCAATGAGGAACCTATAGTTTACCTGAAGAACAGATAAATTTACTATCATGAAAGTGTTCAGAACAGATATTAATCATGCATCCCTTCAATCTATAAACGTTTATAAACATCCACATGGGCAGAAGAATTCCAAGAATATTCTTTGAAATTCAGACATAAAACATTACTAAGAACACTTGGAGAAGCCAGATAAATCCTCATTTCATCCTGGTGATTTTCCTCTTTTCTTTTTTTTTTTTTGGTAATTCATTGTGGAGATATAGATGGAATATAACTTGATTTTACTAATGAACTCCAGACTTATGTTATAAATTTCCTTTCAACACTTGGACCTCTCTGACCCTAACATTATGCAGTGAAGTTAGAAGCACCAAACACGTTGAATACACGAAAATGTGAACAGGCAAAAATCTGCTCTATGTGTCTGAACAACTAAAGGGAAAACATGTCTATTGTTTTCCCCAAGACTCTTTGTATGTGTCAGAGATGCATCTCAGATCAGCTATGATAAAGAGTATCATTGGGTGAACTAGCCTAGCTAAGGAAAGGCAAGACGAAGTGCAGCCTCACTGTCTAGTCTGTGGCATACGAACCAGGTACTCAAATGCTATCAGTATTCTTACAGAGTTTTATGTGTTTATTCTTAGTATATGTCATTTATGTCCACTAACAAGGGAGGAGAATAATTGAGTTAAACACCTGAAAAATTAAATCCAAAAAATTATCTTCATAATAGTGGCTCTGTTCACAATTCAAAGCAATCAATTTTACCAGTCAAGTGGGAGAGAATTTTTTTTTTAAAGCATACTTTAGGTAAAATTTTTATTAAACAATTTTGTTTTAAATGATGTTACACTGAGATCATCATTGGTATTTGAAATTCTTTAATTAATTTAGGAAGTTAACCATAATGCCTCAACCAGAAATATGTATTGAGTACAGTATATATACAGTAGTGAACAGTATATATACAGTATATATTTTGAAATATAAAACAATTCTAAGAAAAGTTTGAACAAGAGAAGTATATTCCCTCTCCAGGAGAATACATTTCAAAATATCTGTGGTAAAGAACCAGGTTTTTGGTTGTTTTCTTTTCTCCCCAGTACCTCAGGTACCAATATTTTTGTTAAAAAAAAAAATGAAATAACTACAAAAATAAAATGAAAAGGCAAAGACATCCAAAATGCAAACCCAAATTACTTATTTTTAGATTTAATGAACATAAAGTTGCATTTCAATAAATATAACCACAAGAAACATTACGTAGAAAAATAACTACAAAATTTCTGTAAATTGTTTACTTAAAATGTGTATATGGGTGATTAATATAGACAAGAACTATTGTTTCATAATCTTTTCTTCAATTGTAACTAAACAAAAAGTTATGTGTAAAACAATTCTTATCTCAAATATATTTTTTGCACATTTTTAACCAACACCATGCAAATCAATATTTAAAGTTTTTGATGTAACAAATGAACTTGCTTCTTACTTCCTTATTTATCTAATGTAAACTGCATGAATACATTTCTAATTTTTAATTTCCATTTTTGTTCTTATTTCATCACAGACCATAACAAACAGTTAGAACGTAGTATGAGAATATAACTTCTCTACAAATTCTTACTGCTGTGGCCTCCCCAACTCCCTTCTTTGGCCCCTCAGTTCTGCAAGCCCTTAAATCTGGGTTCTCTCTTTGGCACTGTAGGCTAGAACATGCTTCTAGTAGTTAGTTCCTGTAAGTGTACAGGTCACCTTGTTTGTTATCCTTGTCATATGGCTTGCATTTCTTCACTGTTTTCCAATGTCTGGAATGTTGTTTCATATTTTCTCCTCTTTCCTTTGTTGTTGAAGAAGAGTGTAGATTTGGTCTTGTTATACCACCTTGGCTGGAAATGAAAAGTACTACACCACACATGTTTTGTTGTTTCAGATATTTATTGTTAGTTGCTTCAAAATATTTTCTGCTTTTATTTCTTATTTGTACCTTGAATTATTTAGAAATGTATTATTTCATATCAGGCAGTTGGGTTTTTCTGATTCTATTTTCATTATTGATTTCTAGATAAATTCCACTCTCATCAAAAAATATAACTGGATAATTTCAAGTTTTTGGATTATGTTGAGGCTTTCTTTTCAGCCTAGCATATGGGTAAATTTTATACATGTGTACTTAAAAATATATATTCTGTTGTTCTCAGTGAAATGTTCTCTACATATCAGTTAGATTGTGTTTAAAAATGTAATTGTTTATATCTTCTAATTTTTTTGTGTGTGCATTTCTTCTGTCAGTTATAGAAGGAAGTGTGTTAAATGATTGTGGATTTCCTCTTTTCTCCTTTTTGTTCTGTAATATGAATTTATGATATTTGAGATTGTAATATCTTCCTATTGAATTGACTTTTTAAATATTTTAATATGGCCCTCTTATTTCTAGTAGTGCTCTTACCCTGAGGTCTATTTTGCCTTATATTAGTATAGCAACACCAACTTTCTCTTTGTCAATGTTTCATGCTATCATTTTCCAATGTTTCTCTTTCAACTATTTTGTGTTCTTATACATAAAGTATGTCTCATAAGCAATATATAGTTTTTTTTAATAGATCTTTATTGGAGTATAATTGCTTCATAATACTGTGTTAGTTTCTGTTGTACAACAAAGGAAATCAGCCACATGCATACACATGTCCCCATATCCCCTCCCTCTTGAGCCTCACTCCCATCCTCCCTATCCCACCCCTCTAGGTCATTGCAAAGCACAGAGCCGATCTCCCTGTGCTATGCTGCTGCTTCCCACCAGCCAACTATTTTACATTTGGTTGTGTATATATGTTGATGCTACTCTCACTTCGCTGCAGCTTCACACTCCCACCCCATGTCATCAAGTCCATTCTCTATGTCTACCTCTCTTTATTCCTGCCCTGCAACTAGGTTCATCAGTACCAATTTTTTTTCTTTTTTTTTTTTTAGATTCCATATATATACGTTAGCATACGGTATTTGTTTTTCTCTTTCTGACTTACTTCACTCTGTATGACAGATTCTAGGTCCATCCACCTCACTACAAATAACTCACTTTCTTTTCTTTTCATGGCTGAGTAATATAGTTGTTGTTTTTTACCTTGACCATCTTAGTCTTTTACTTGATGAATTTAACCTATTTACATTTAATATATTAACTGATATAGCTGTATTTATGTCTGCCATCCTACAACGTTTCATTTTTACTGTTTTCTTTCTGACTTTTGATTTAGCAAAATATTTTTTTTCTTAAATGAACTCTTTAGTTATATATTCTGTAACTATTTCTAGTGACTACCCTAGAGTTATAGAACTCATCCTATACTTACTACAGGCTAAGACAAGTTATTTTACCACTTTCCTGCTACTGCATAAACCATAGACCTTTTAACTCCATTTACTCCACTACTTCATTTATCATTCTTACTGTTTTTAAAATGGGAAAATATTCTAAAAATTCACATTGCAACTCCAACCAGGCTTGGCTTGAATGTTTCCCCTCTACTTGTTGAAGAAAAAATATATCATGATACTATTTAATAAAGAAATATTTCCTTTCTATCAGAAATTGAATTCAATTGGTGAAGTCTTTTAGCTTCCGTCATAAAAATCATCAAGGTTCTCCCCTTCTCCCATGTAATATGATTGGTTATGATCATTTATTTTCTAGTAATGAAAATCCCTTGAGTTCTCACAGAGAACTTCTCTTTATAATGGTACTTTATAAATGTAATATTCTGTTATATTTGATTCACTACTACTGTATGTATCATTTATCTATATCCATAAAGTGAATTTCTTTGTATGTTGTTGTGTCATTTTTGTTTTATTCTATTTATTTAATGTTTGTTAGGAGTTGGTAGCAGCATCATATTAACTTCATAAAATGAATTGCGAAATTTCTCTGTACCTTGGAAAAGATTGAAAAGCAAATAAATTGTGTCTTTTCCAAAGTTTGTACAAATTCATCTATGAAACCATCTGGGTCAGGAAATGATTTGAGGAATTTCTTTGGTGAATGTAACAATTTAATTTTATAACAAAAAATTTACTATTTCATTGAGTGTTTAAATTTCATGATCATGATTTCATGTACATAATTAATCTGAAAAATTATTTTTCTGTGTCTGAAGTTTTATCTTTTTTCACATGCCTAATATTGTGAATCACTATTCTCACACACTTTTTCATGATTATCTTTCAGAGGTTTGTTTATTTAATTATAGTGTTCAAATAACTAGCTTTATATATATTCTCATTTCCAGCTATCCTTATTTATTAAGTTATTTTGTCATTTTTATAACTTCTTTTCTACTGATTCTTAGGGGTTATTTCACTGTACTTTTACAATTTTTACATTAACGTTTACTACTGCAAAACAAATGACAACAAACATTGCAACTTAAGATAATACAATTTATTACCTCACTGAAGGTCAGAAGTTCGACATGACATTGCTGGGATCTCTGCTCGAGGTATTGTAAGGTCAAAATCACAAGACTGGTCAGGCAAATCTTCTTCTGGAGGCTCTGAAAAAAAATTCTACTCACAAGTTTATTCTCATTATCTTTAGAATTCAGTTTTTGCTGTCATAGAATTGAAGTCCCTGTGTCCTTTTTGCTGTCATCTGCTTCAGCTTCTAGAGACCACCTGCATTCCTTGCCATGTGGTCTTCCATCCTCAGATGGAAGCATGTTAAATCCTTCTCATGCTTTGGATCTCTAACCTCTCATATCTCCCTGTAGATCATATTTAAATAGATTATGTGATTAGACCAGGCACATCTGGATATTTTCCTACCTTAAGGTCAACTGGTTTGGGACCTCAATTACATTTGCAAAATCCTTCATAGTAATGTCTAGATTGGTATTTGACTGAATAACTGGGAAAAGGCATGTGTATGCCAAGGGGTCATGTAGAATTTTGCCTAACAACTGTCTGTTAGTAGAATATTTGATTCATTTATTATTTTTCCTATTTTGCAGCTGTACATTTCCCGAGTACATATTTGTCTATGTTCTCTACTCTTTCGTATCTTCTGACTTGAGAAGTTGATATCTTCTATGACTCAAGAATTAGCAAGTTACTATTTTTGGTTCCTATGTGGTTCCTTAAGAATTGCTTTTGTAATTAAAGTTAATTTTTATTTCACTGAAATAAGATAAAGAGAATTGGTGTGATTTATTCTTTTTCTTTTGGAAATTTTCGAGACTCAAGATTTGATCAATATTTATAAATGCCTTATGAATATTTTAAAAGTGTATATATTTTCTGCCTAAGAACTACAATATTCATTATATTATTCAATTTCTCAATTTTCTTATTTTTCTTTCGATTATTTGATCATCATAAAGAAAGTTTTCAGAAATAATTATATTCTTCCATTTATCTTTTTTATCTTGAACACTTTTGCTTACTATAGTTGAGTTACATATTATTTGGTTTATTTTTCTTTAATTATAGTCATCATGTTCTACATTATCTAGTAAGTGGAATTTTGTACCTTTTCACCACTTTTACCCATTAACCCCACCCCTCAGCCCTCTGCATCTGGCAACCACCAATCTTTTTTGTTTCTCAGAGTCATTTTGTTTTTTTTTTAATCCCACATATAAGCAAGATCATACAGTATTTGTTTTTCTCTGTCCAACTTATTTCTCTTAGCATAACGCCCTCAAGTTCCATCTGTGTTGTCACAAACGCCAGAATTTCCTTCTTTCTGTGGCTCAAAAATATTCCATTGAATACACATACCATATCTTCTTTATCCATTCATCTGGTAAAGGTCACAGGCTGTATTCATGTCTTGGCTATGTAAATAATGCTGCAATGAACATGGGAGTGTAGATATCTGAGATAGTGATTTTTGTTTTCTTTGAATATATACCTGGAAACACAATTGACTGATCATATGGTGGTTCGATTTTTAATTTTTGTGGAACCACCATACTCTTTTCCCTAGTGACTGAACCATTCTACATTCCCATAAATAATGCACAAGGGTTCCGTTTTCTTCACATCCTCACCAACACTAGCTTTCTCTTACCTATTTGATAATAGTCATTACAACAGGTGTGAAGTGATATATTATTGTGGTTTTGATCTACATTTTCCTGATAATTTTAGTGATGTTGAGCACTTTTCCATGTACCTGTTGGCCATCTGTATGTCTTCTTTAGAAAAATGTCTATTCAGTTCCTCTGTCCATTTTTACTCAAATTTTTTTTTTTTATGATTGAGTTTTATGAGTTCTTTATATACTTTGGATATTAATGACATAAAATATAAAATGTGTACATATTTTCTCTCATTCCATAGGTTGCCTTTTCATTTTGTTGATGGTTTTCTTTGCTATGCAGAAGTTTTTAGTTTTATGTAGACCCAGTTGTTTATTTTTGCTTTTGTTATTTTATTTAAATTAAAAAAAATATTGGCAAGACTGATGTCAAGGAGATTAACATCAATTTTTCATCTAGGAGTTTTATGGTTTCTGGACTTAGATTAAAGTATTTAACCCACTTTGAGTTGTATATGCTGTAAGATAAAGATCCAGTTTCATTCTTTTTCATGTGGCTGTCAGTTTTCCTAACACCACTTATTTTTCCATTGTATACTGTTAGCTCATTTGTATTAAATTACTGACCATGAATTCATGGGTTTATTTCTAGACTCTCTGTTCTATCAGTCTAAGTGTCTGTTTTTATGCCAGTACAATACTGCTTTGATTACTACAGATTTCTAATATAGCTTGAAATCAGAAATTGTGATATCTTCAACTTTATTTTTCTCTTTTTCAAGATTGCTTTGGAAATCCAGGGTGTTTTAGGTTCCATACACAATTTAGGATTTTTTTTCTATTTCTATGAAAAATACCATTAGAATTTTTGATAGTGATTACATTGATCTGTAGGCCACTTTGGGTAGCAGAAGCATTTTAACAATATTAATTCTTTCAATCCATGAGCATGGAATATCTGTCCATTTATTTGTGTTTTCTTCAGTTCCTTTCATCAATGTCTTACACATTTGAGTGTATACATCTTTCACTTCCTTGGCTAAATTTATCCCTAAGTATTTTGTTCTTTTGATGCAATTGTAAATAGGATCGTTTTCTAATTTCTCTTTCTGATAGTTTGTTGTTAGTGTATAGAAATGCAAGTGATTTATCTATATCAATTTTGTGTCCTGAAATTTTACTGAATTCATTTATAAGTCTAACAGTTTTTTGGTAGAGTTGTTGGTTAAAAGTGGTGAGAATGGGCATTCTTGTCTTGTTCGTGATCTTAGAGGGAAAGCCTTAAATTTTTGACCCTTGAATATGATGTTAGCTGAAGGTTTGTCATATATGGTCTTTATTATGTTGAGGTATGTTCCCTCTATAATCACTTTGTTGAGTGTTTTCATCATAAATGGATGTTGAATTTTTTCAAGTGTTTTGTCAATTTATTTTTCTACATTATTGAGATGAATCTGTGATTTTTATCCTTCATTTTGTTAATGTGGTGTATCACTGAGATTTGCAGATGTTGAACCATACTTACATCACTGGAATAAATCCTACTTGATTATGGCTTATGATCCTTTTGATGTATCATTGAATTAATTTTGTTTGCTAATATTTTGTTGAAAATTTTGCATCTATGTTCATCAGTAATATTGGCTTGTAATTTTATTTTTTTGTGGCATCCTTGTCTGGTTTTGGTATGAAAATAATTCTAGCCTTGTGAAATCTGTTAGGAAGAATTCCCTTCTCTTCTATTTTTTGGAAGTGTTTGTGAAGAATCAGTATTAACTCTTCTTTAAATTTTGGTAAAATTCATGAATGAAGCCACCTGTTCCTTCATTTTTCTTTGTTGGGAGTGTTTTGATTAATGATTCAATTTCCTTGCTAGAAATTTGTCTGCTCAGATTTTCTATATTTTCATGAGTCAGTCTTGGTAAGTTGTATGTTTCTAGAAAATTATCTATTTCTTCGAGGTTGTCCAAAGTGTTGACATATTATTGTTCATAGTGGTCTAATAATCCTTAGATTATTAAGGATTATTAATAATAATCCTTATTGTTATTAATTAATATTAATTTTAATATTATTTTCATTAATAATCCTTGTATTATTGTAATGCACCTATTTCATTTCTGATTTTATTTATTTGTATCCTTTCATTTTTTCTAGGTAAGTCTAGCTAAAGATTTGTCAATTTTGTTTATCTTTTCAAGGAACCAGCTCTTACTTCTATTGACAATTTTTATTTTTTTCTTTTTTCAGTTTCTATTTTATTTATTTATGCTCTGCTCTTTATTGTTTTCTTCCTTATTCTAATTTTGGGCTTTGTTTGTTTTCATTTTTTTTAGTTCTGTTAGTTTTTAAGTTAGGTTCCTTCTTTGAGCTGGCCTCAGCGGACTGTAGTAAACAAAGAAACAGTTCTTAACTGGCTATTACCTCAGGGCTCTGTGCAGAGTAAGCAGACAGAAATGTCCAACTCCAAGTCTTTCAGAAAAAAGAGGTTTACTTGCATACTTTAAAAGCTGCTGCCTGAGGGTCAGCCTTCCACTATAGATCGTCCCCTATGGGATACTGACAGGTCTTGGAACACTCTCAACTACTGTGAGCCACTAAGAACAAAAATTGAGGCTTGGACATCACAAAGTTTTGAGAGATAATCAAGAGCTCAGGCCAGTCTGAACAGTCTGTTTTATCTTCTACACAAGACAACTCTTCAAGACTGGAAAAGGTGGCTCTTTTATCTAATGAACATAAACCAACACAGAGAGTCAAGAAAGATGAAGAAACAGTGGAATATGTTCCAAACCAAAGGACAAGATAAAACTCCAGAACCAGACTTAAATGAAATGAAGATAAGTGGCTTACCTAGTAAAGAGTTCAAAATAATGGTCATAAAGATGCTCACAGAGGTCAGGAGAACAATGCATGAATAAAGTGATACTTTCAACAAAAAGAAAGAAAATATAAGAATGTACCCAACAGAAATCACAGAGCTGAAGAATACAACAACTGAACTGCAAAATTCATTGCAGGGGTTCAATGGCAGACTAGATCAAACAGGAGAAAGGATCAGCAAACTCAAGGCAGGACAATAGAATTAATATAATCAGTGGAGTAAAAAGAATTAAAAAGAGTGAAGATTCTTAAGGGGCTTATCAGATACCAACAAGAAGACCAATATGTGCATTATAGGAATCCTTGAAGGAAAAGAGAGAAAGAAAGGTACAGAAAGCTTATTTGAAGAAATAATGGCTGAAAACTTCCCTAACTTGGGGGAAATAAACCAACATCCAGATCCAGGAAGCCCAGAGAGTTCCAAATAAGATGAATTTAAAGAGACCCACACCAAGGCACATTATAATTAAATTGTTAAAAATTAAATAGTAAGAGAATCTTAACAGCAACAAGAGAGAAACAACTTGTTATGTATAAGGGAATCCCCCACAAGATGATCAGCAGATTTTTCAGTAGAAACTTTGTCAGCCAGTAGGGAGTGTCATGATATATTCAAAGTGCTGGAAGAAAAAAAGTGACAACCAAAAATATTCTACCTGGTAAAGTTTTCCTTTTGTTTTTCAGGCAAGCTAAGTTGAAGGAGTTCATCATCACTAGACTAGCATTATAAGAAATATTAAAGGGACTTCTTCAGCTGAAATGAAAGGATGCTAATTAGTAACAAGAAACTATAGGAAAGTATAAATCTCACTGGTAAATATAAATATGTAGCTAAATTCAGAATACTGTAAATTCAGCATTGTAGTGTAAAGATGGTGGGTAAATCACTTAGAAGTCTAGCATGAAGATTAAAAGACAAAAGTAATAACAATAACTACAACTACAATAGTTTGTTAATGTATACAGAGGTTTAAAAGATTAAAAACTGTAACAAAAAAAGATGTAAAGATAAAGAATGTAAATTGTGACATAAAACATGGGCAGGAACAGTAAAAACATATAGTTTCAGTATGTGTTCAAACTTAAGTCATTATCAACTTAAAATGGACTGTTATATTTTATATAAATCTCAAGAAAACCACAAAGCAAAAACCTATAACAGATACACAAAGAATAAAGAGAAAGAAATCTAAACATACCACTCCAGAAAATCATCAAATCCCAAAGAAGAGACAAAAGGAAGAAGAGAACAAAGGAATTACAAAACAACCAGAAAACAATTAACAAAATGGCAACAGTAAGTTCATATATATCAATAATACTTTAAATTTAAATGGACTACATTCTTGAATCAAAAGACATGGAGTGGCCAAATGGATAAAAATCAAGACTGAACTATATTCTGATCATAAGAGACTCACTTCAGCCTTAGGGATACACACAAAATGAAAATGAAGGGATGAAAAAGAGATTCCATGAGAATAGAAATCAAAAGAAAACATGGATAGCTAGACTTAGAAAAAAAAAAAAAAAACTTTAAGGCAAAGACTGTAAAAGAGGCAAGAAATGTCATTATATAATGATAAAGGGCACCATCAAAGAAGAGAATAAAACATTTGTATGTAAATATTTATGAACACAACAAAGGAGAACCTAAATATATAAAGCAAATATTGATAGAACTAAAGGAAAAATAAATAGCAGTATAAGGATAGTAGGGAACTTCAATACCTCACTTTCAACAATGGAAAAATCATCTAGATAGAAAATCAATAAGAAAACTTTGGTCTTAAGCTACACGTTAGACCAAAGGGGCTTAACAGGCATTTTCAGAACATTCCATCCTGCAGCAGCAGAATAAATATTCTCAAGTGCATATGAAAAAATCTCTAGGATAGATCATATGTTAGGTCATAAAACAGTAATATATTATTTGACTCATATATGTTTTTGGTGATTAAATGTTCATGTTATACATGAACATTTAATCCTTATATAGTATCTGGCAACATGGTAAATAAAAATTGCTATGATGATTATAATCATGTTGATAATGACCATGATCATTTGTATAATATTGATATTGCCACTATTGCTTTTTAATTGTTCTCATATCACATTATTTTTATTCTGTTTGTATTATTTAGTTTTCGGTCTTCATATATTTTCATTGTTTTGTCGTCTAAGAGCTTTTATTATTTATTTATTATTTATTTTTGGCTGTGTTGGGTCTTTGTTTCTGTGCGAGGGCTTTCTTTAGTTGCGGCAAGTGGGGGCCACTCTTCATCGCGATGCGCGGGCCTCTCACTATCGCGGCCTCTCTTGTTGCGGAGCACAGGCTCCAGACGCACAGGCTCAGTAGTTGTGGCTCATGGGCCTAGCCGCTCTGCGGCATGTGGGATTTTCCCAGACCAGGGCTCGAACCCGTGTCCCCTGCATTGGCAGGCAGTTTCTCAACCACTGAGCCACCAGGGAAGCCCTAAGAGCTTTTAAGTAGTGAGGTTTAGCACATTTATCTTCAGTTGGGCTTACTTCTTTTGTTTTTTAAAGTGTCTTTATTTTTATTTATTTATTTATTTATTTTATTTATTTTTGGTTGTGTTGGGTCTTCATTGCTGTGTGTGGGCTTTCTCTAGTTGTGGCGAGCAGGGACTATTCTTTGTTGTGGTGCATAGGCTTCTCATTGTGGTGTCTTCTTTTGTTGCGGAGCACAGGCTCTAAGCATGTGGGCTTCAGTAGTTGTGGCTCATGGGCTTAGTTGCTCCATGACATGTGGGATGTTCCCAGACCAGGGCTCAAACCCATGTCCCCTGCGTTGGCAGCCGGATTCTTAACCACTGTGCCACCAGGGAAGTTCTAGTTGGGCTTACTTCTATTATTATACTTTATATTTTATGCTTTTAATATTTCACACTATTCTTCTACCCCAAGTTCACTGCTTTAACTAAATTACTCAAACTTTCCTTAGTCTTTTGTTCTGTAGTGACTTGAGAATTATTTATCTTAAGTTTATCCTGCAAGTGATTATGTTAAAATTTTTGTCATATATGTACATTTCTATGAATTCATATTTTAAAATTTATTTTTATTCTACCAATACAGAGTAATCTTTTTAATAAAACTAAAATTATAATTTCATTTCCAAACATAGTACTCTAAATTCCTATTTTTGAAGATAAAAGTCATACATCTTAGCTTAGAAATGAACATCTTTCATTAACTGACTTATTCCTCTCTCTGTTGCTTTGTAACATCTGTTCCCCTTTTCTTTAGCCACCAAAACATGTTATTTTGTTTTAGACTTCATGCCTTCACACATGCTGTTATTCCAATTGGAATGATTTTATTTTCCTTATTCATCTGCTAAATCCTATTCAAATTTCAACATTCAGTTCAAACTATCATATCCTCTGGTAAACCTTCCCCAGTCATCTTCTCCACAGAGAGTCTAATGTTTTGAAATTTTCTCTTTTATTGAAGTGGCACTCTGTGAATATCCCACCACAGAACCTACTAACCTGCCATCAGGTAATTAGGTTACTCATTCCTCCTCTCTTCCACAAATGAAAGGGAGCTCAGTAATGGAAGGGGTCATATCTTATTCAGCTTTGAATCCTCAGAACCTAGCACAGCACTTCATATATTTGTAGTACTTAATAAATATTTGTTTAATGAATTAAGTATATTAGATAAACTTCATCAGTGTTTGCCCGTATTTTGGCCCAAACCCTCAGAAATTTCATTTTATATTTATAAAGTACAAAATGCAATTTTTCTGATTTATTCTAAAGTACCAGAAACAAGGAAAAAATATAGATCTGAGTAAATCATAATATAACCTGTGGACTTTGCTTAATAATAATGTTATCAGTATTGGGTCATTAACTGTAATAAATGTACCATATAATTCAAGATATTAATAATAGGAGGATACAAGTAGGAGGTTATATGGGAACTCTCTGTACTTTCTGCTCAATTTTTCTGTGAACCTAAAACTTCTCAACAAAATGAAGTCTTTTAAATACAAAAAATTACTCTTTCAAAAATATAAAATATTACCATTGTATATACATTACTACTTAGTAATAATTTTTATTTATGAATTCAGTAACATATTTGGGCAACTACTATACCCACTACTGTGTTTAGGATTAGGATACAGAGGTACAAAACAGGAAGCTGAAATGATTCCATAATAGAAGTGACACCTTGAAAGAAGCCTGAATAATGAGTAGGAGTTTATGAGTAGAGAATTAGAATTGGAGAAAACAGAGACTGAAGAATCCAACCTAATCTTATTTCAGATTTTGAATTTTATCCAGAGGACAATGTAATACCCTTGAAGAGATTTTAATGTGGGCATGACATAACCAGATTTTCTTTCAAGAGTGATTAATCTGGATCCTGTGGAGAGGAAAATGGACTAGAAATAGACAAGACCAGATTATACTAAGAGAAAGAGAAACTTTATGAAGCTTTTTTAGTCACCTAAGCTAGAAATGATGCCTCTCTGAAACTGTTTAGTGTCACTAGGAATATACTGAGGAGAATTTCAGAGATTAGGAGATAGATGGGTGAGTGTGAGTGAGAAGGAGATATTTAGGATAACTCTTCAGTTTCTCAGTATTCAACTGGGTAGACAACCTTATACCATTCACAGAGAGAAGAGAGAGTGTAAATTTGAGAATGGAAATCAGAATGAGTTTAGTTAGGGATTTGAAATGACCATGTAATATGCAAGTGGAGACCGCCAGTTGCGAAATGGTTGTGCAGATCTTGACGTATGTAAGAAAACCGACCCATAGAGAGAGGCTTGGGAATTGTCAGACTAACTCTGCAACTGAAGAAGGAGAGCAGGAGAACTTGTAATGCAAGGTTGGATACTTTCCCCACCAGAGAGCTATGGAGAGTTTATATTTCAGAAGTGTAACTGAGAAAAGAGATATTTTCTAGTTGAGAAACTTCATAGATATTATACTGTTTTTTGTTTTATGTTTTTAGTGATAAAATAAAGCATATTTATTTGTAGTGAACATTACATCTTTTTAAAGATACAAGGACACTTACTCTAGAATCTTCAAAAACTCTCAGGTCAGCATTCATATGATAGATCTCAAGGACTTTATCATTTTCCTGACATTTAGAATGTGTGTACTTTAATGAAGTTGTTATCAACTCAATCATTTAATGCCTCTTTTTATAATAAATACTGTGGAATGTTTCCTCTATGATCCCAAAATTAAACTCAAAGATAATACCTACAAACACAAGTTTTTAAAAAATACAAGACCTTAAATTCAGGATAAAGGAGGAACAAAGGCAAAGTATAATAAAGTTATTATATCTCTATATAAATGCTCAGACATAACAGCACTAGAAGATATAATGAAATAATCAGACACTTGAACCCTTAAGTGTAATTACCATGAAGCTACATCTACAAATGAAGGTTGTGTAAACTTCAGAAAGACAAGGATTTTTGTCTGTTTCATTCACTGCTGTATCCTCAATGCCTGGAGCTGTGCCTGACACATAGTACATGCTTGATAAATACTTTGTTAATAATTTTAAAAAATGAATACAGATGTTTTGTACTGGTTTAAATACCACTAGCAGTATTATTCTCAGTGATGTGAACCAATTATTGAATTTCCAATCAAAAGTTTTCCCAGCATTACATTTAAGTATTTTTACAGGTTTAGTTATTACTGGTTAAGCATTAATCCATGAAAAGAAATCACTACTCTGAAATAATTTCTTTAAAATAGTTTCATATTAAATACTTTATTTAATTTTTGAATAGACGAATTCTTGCAACAACTCTGTTATGTGGGTGTTTTGACACTTTATTGTCTTTCCATTTGCTATGACTAAGGTGTATACTGATTGGTCTATTACCTATATTTGAAGTAATTTGGCAGAATTGTCTAGCTTCTTTATTTACAAAAAAATACATATTTTACCCAGAAATTTAAGAGTATGTTTAATTCAGCAGTATTTAAAGAAGAAGCAACAAAATACATCAGACAATTTTTATCATTGTCGATTCTCTGCCCGGAAGCTTTGGATCCCTCCTCTCTTCTGTGAGTGCCAACCTAACTTCCCGTCATCAACACTGCCATCTTTGTTGGAAGGCTGACCAATATTTCCAGTGCCCTATTTGCCAGTGCATAAGTGACCAGAAATGTCTATGAATTAAGGAGCAACCCTTAACCAATGGGTTCAAGAATATAAATAATCTAGCTCCTTAACCTTTCGCCAGAATAATTCTGAGGTATGTGTCTTACCTTTTCCCAGAGCTTCCCCGGAGATTATGCTTAATAATAACTTGACATGCTGCTTTTCCTTTTCTGTATCATCTTCATATTCCTTTGCTTTTTTAAATTTTTGTATTTCCCCCCAAAAATAAAGAGTGCACATGATCCTCTCAGGATTTGATTCTAAGGGGAACCTCACAAAGGAGTTAGAAATTATTCTAGGAAACAGATCCTCAGAGGGTACTCCAGGGTTGGGTCACTGGCCGGTCAGATAGCAAAAATGACTGCATTGCTAGTATTGGGGGGATGGTGATAATCCTTCGCATTCTGTAGCATAACTATTAGTAAGCCTCTCACAAGTGGTGAATTGAGATGAAATATCTGTGGGAGAGGATTACTGATTTATACAATATCTCTGATATTTGAGATATGTAGCAGCAATGGTAATTATGAAGACTGTGAAATTATTTAGTCATTTTTAAATTATATTAATGTGCTAAATAAAAATGACAGACTCAAATCAGCCAACAGATACCTTTAGCACAGAGTGAGGCTTAAGGATACTTTTGATAGTATTTAAAGAGACCCTTATTTCCTGCAACTGGAGGACAAATCAGGAAAAAACAGATCAAGGACCTAATTGTCAGAGTAGCTGAATTACAGAGAAGGCTTGATTCCCAGTCCTGATATGTCCCCCATGCTAAAGAAAGGGTCTAGGTATAAAAGGAATGGTCCCCAGCTACCTGCATGGATACCCTTGAGAATCTTGAATAATCAGATTCCCAGAACCCTCCAAGGCTGCAGATCTGGCTCATGTCCCTTTCTAGAGGCTAATAGCCTTCTTTTTCCTGGAGAACTTACAGAGGCCTCTACTGAGATGAATGCTTCCCAAGATGATAATCACCTTCTTTAAGATTTCCTTCCACCTCCCCCCATCACTTCTAACCAACAGCTAGTATAAAGTTCAGTAAACTACTGTACCTCCTCTAGGAGGAAAGGGATTGTTTCCACAAAAGAGCTATAACAGCTTGCAAATATGTACTGATAAGACACCAAGAATGGGTTTTGAGGGTACAAGATGAATGGAGGAAGTGATATGGATGAATCGGTAGCATACAGAATGCAAGGATGTGTAAGGGAGATGATAGATAGATGGATGGATTTATTTTAAGGAATTGGCTTAAATGCTTATGAAGGCTGAGAAGGTACATGATCTGTAGTTATCAAGCTGGAGACCCAGGAGAAGCCTATGGTGTAAGTTCTAGTCCAAGGGCAGGCAAAGACTGATGTCCCAGTTCAGTAGTCAGGCAGAGAGAGAAAGAATTCTCTCTTTTTCTGCAGTTTTGTTTCATTCAGACCCTCAATAGATTGGATGATGCCACTCACATTGGAGAGGGCAATCTGCTTTATTCAGTCTACTGATTCAAATGCTAATCTCATCTGGAAATACTTTCACAGTAGAAAGATTGTTTAACCCAAAAATAATGTTTAACCATATATCTGGGCACCCCACGGCCTAGTCAAGTTGACACATAAAATTAACCATTATGGGTTGTTTTACTTCTCATTATTAAGAACAATTTTATCGTCCATATTTCTGCCAATTTTATTTTTTTGTTTTGTTTTACTTCAAAATTTATGATTAATTTTTATAAAAGATTTCCAGAAGTGGAATTATCAGATCAAATTGTATAAGTATTTTGAATTTTCATAATTGTCCCAAATTGTTTCTGAGATAATTGTTATTGCATTGTACTTGGGCACAAATTTATCATTTTGTACTACAGTTTTACATGTTTAATTTGCCTACAATTAAAATTTTTATTTGAATTTATTTGCCTTTTGAACATTGATAAGAGAGACTATTTCCTATATGTTTATTAATCATTTGTATGTCCTTTTTCATTAAACATTAGGTCATATCCATTGGTTGCTTATCTAGTGAAATTACAAGACTTCTTAAATTGACTTGTGAAATCTTCATGTTAATAACATTAATACTCTCTTAGTGTGAACTTTTTAATTGTATTATTTAACTTTGTATTCTGTTTTGAATAACGTTCTAATTTTATGTACCTCAAATCTATTCTAATATCATATTTAAGTTTATAAAAATGTTGTTAGCACAAATTTAATAAATTATTATTTTTATTTCTCTGTAAATTCATGTTTGAATTTTTGCATTTCATATCATTATTTTCTAAGTAGCAAACTGATTAACAAAACAGTTGTATTAAGTAATTCTTCCCTTGCTCACTGGTTTATGATGTCTCTATGACACGTAATATTTTGTATGGGAGAAAAAAATCTAATCCTCATATATATATTCTGTGTTACTTATGTGTATCTAATTATGTTATGCTCATTTAAATTTTATGATTTTGTAACATATATAATGTCTGATAGGTCTTGCTTTTCCTTCAATTTTATTTTTAAAAATAGCTCTACTGCCATAAAATTTAAAATTACAATTTCAAATTTTTAAAAATTATTTTATTTTCCATTTTGAATAAAATTATTTTAAATAAATGCAATAATTTGGAATAAAAATATATCTTTAATATGCATTCCTTTCATTTAAAGCATGGTATACCTATCCAATTTCTCAATTATGTTTAATTCTATGCTTGATAATCTTCTTCAAATATATACTACACGTTTCATCAGTGTTAATCCTGAGCATTTTGTTACTGCAAATGGCAATGAAATTATAGGCAAAGCAGGAAGAAATACTCTACTTTGATAAAACCCCTAATATCAACAGTCAATTTATATATGACCACATCGATAGACCTATGAAAGTTTCAATTTAGGTAAAACCCCACATTTCATTTGATCACGTTTTTTCTTCAGAGCCATTTGGCTAGTGTTCTGGTTAGTTATTGAAGTAAAGAATCCCTCACAGATAGCACTGTATCAAGAAAAGCTTTCCTTCCTAAATCCCAGTAGGGTAGACTTAGGAATGTAGGAAAAGTTGATTTAATTAATGACATTCATAATGCTATAGAGGAGGTAAGAGAGAAGAGAGGAAAAGTTTTATCACTGGCTCTATGCCAATCTATAAGCTTTTCTTTCCTCTTCTCATTCTAACTCAGCGCACCAGCTGTCATATGAATGTAGGTGATATCCAAATATGAATTTCTAGTCCAGGTCCTCTGCTGAACTATAGATACATATAGAATTTTGATCTGGGTCTAGACCTATCTATCTATCTATCTATCTATCTATCTATCTATCTATCTATCTATCTATCTATCTATCTATCATCTATCAAGATATCTTAACCTGGACAAGCTCAATTTGTCCACAACTGAATTCCATAATTTGTGCTCTGACAAACGACGTTTTCTGTATTCCATTTCTAACAATGACACTACCACTCAGCTCCTTATGCCTGAAGAAGACCATCTTAATTTTTGTTTGTTTGTTATTATTATGTGTTTCTTTTTGTTTCCCAAAGAATATAGCTTCCAAGTCTCCTTAACATCTCTGTAGTATAAACCTCCTCCCCATCCTTTTTTAAACTGCTTTCAGTTTCGACCTTATCTTCTCTCTCTTTGGTCTGAGCAATAGTTTCCCTACAGTTCCTCTTCTCTAATCTGGCTCTACCTCCATCCACTCTACACTTTAGGCAGAGGAAACTTTCTAAGAAGCAAATCACTGTTATTCTGTTTTTTTCTTTAAATATTTCCATGGCTCATCAATAGCTTCAGGATAAAAGATGTTCCATGAACTAGGATTTGTATATAGTATCTTGCATATTAGTTATTATGATTTTCTTTTTATTAGCCCACTAAGCAATTTACCCTTAATTATGCAAAAGCATTTGCATTGTTATGGTAGGAAGACTGAAACAGAGTGGAAGAAAATAATCAATAATTAGGGATTGAAGATCATATTGGGAAACCTTAAAGAATCAGAGTTCATAGAGAAATCTAGCCTACATTCCTGGAGAGATAGGGAAAGAACACCACCAAAACTGAAGACAGTGTGGAATAATGAGGAGTTGTGACCTTCTAGAACATTGGTAACCTGGAGCAGAGGGAATGAGCAGTGGCTGAGAGCAGTGGGAGGTGGTCAGCCTTGAGAGAAATCAGGTCCACTTCTGGTGCCAGTCTAGGGGCCGTGTGGGGTCATTGGTTGGGAGCCTTGCCAATGGTGAAAGCCAAGTCAATGTCTGCTTTGGGGGTTTACCTTCACACTGGCTGACCTTTGCCATGTCTGCCCTTCTATCAACAACATGCCACCTGCAGTTCTCTCAAGAAGATGGTCTCCTGCCCCAATACTTAACTTATTTTTTAAACAGACTACTTGACATGTTTATTCACCAGTCATTTTCAATGGTCCAACACATTTAGAAGATGAGGATACAGAGAGGAGAAATCTTAACTTATGAAAGAGCCTCATGTATCAGGGAAAGCCTAAATACTCATACTTGGAGGTACAGCATTGTCATTAAACTTCTTTGTGACAGGTGCACATATTTAGCTGTCTAATATTACCTATTCCTGTAACCTCTTCAGCTTCAACCATAGTAATCATCTGTAGTTACTCCTAGATATGCCAGATTAGGTAAAGCTTTCATGACTTCACCAGTGTTCTTCCTTCTACAGAGAAACTCCCATCTCTAAACTACATAATTTCCCAGTGTACATGTTAATCTTGCAAGACCACATCTTTTAAAAAGTGTCTTTCTCTTACCTTGTCATACATATGTAAATACAAAAATGCAACAAAATATTTGAGTATTTTCTCCCCTCCATCCCTTCCTCTACCAATCCCTGGCTTTCAGCCTCTAGAGTTGTAATCACAGTTTATCCATCTTTCTATTGTCAACAACTAGCATGATTCCTAACATTTAGCAAATGTTGAATGAATGAATCTACTCTCACAATCCTTAATAGTCATCTCAAGGCTTAAATTAGGTGAACTTGATCTGTTGCTCCCTCCCCACATTTCTCCCTTTGTAACCATAAGTTTGTTTTTGATAGCTGTAAATCAGGAGCTTGGGATGAATATACATACATTATTATATATAAGATAGATAATCAACAAGGATCTACTGTACAGCACAGGGGACTCTACTCAATATTCTGTGATAACCTATGCGAGAAAAAAAAATCTAAAGAAGAATGAATATATGTATACGTGTAACTGAATCACTTTGCTGTACACCTGAAACTAACACATCATTGTAAATCAACTATACTATAATAAAATTAAATTTTTTTAAATTAAAAATAAATAAATAAATATAAATTTTAAAAATTAAAAAAATAAATTAGGGGAACTTAAATTGGCCTTGAAATAATCACTGTGGTCTTTACTACCTCAGATATTTCCCTTTTACTATCAACCTTTTGCCAACTAAATCTAACTAAATGTATAACTTTTATTTCCAACGTGGTGTTTCAATTATGTAAAGCTCCCCCAAACTAGAATTACCTTGTTAGCCAGGCTCATAAGCTTAAAAGAAACCGGATGCTGCTGAGGTTGGAGACAGTGGCAACTTGGTTAGTATGGCTGGTGCCAGGATCAAAGTGGACATAGTGAAGCCAAACACCCACTTACATTCCAATACAATCAAATTTACACACACACACACACACATACACAAAAAAGTTAATGCTTCATGCTATAGAAATACTTACACTTTTAAGGAAACACAGATTTTAAAAAATCTCTGAGAAGACTGGTTATGACTCCTGTTGACCTAAAACAAATAGACTGCCACATATTTCTCCAGCAAAGATGGGTTTATTTGGCGTCAGAAGAAAACTGCAGTTTGGGGGTTGCAACCGTGGTGAGGCCCATGAAACAAGGGATGGAGAACTCTTTTGTAGAGGTGGAAAGGAAGTGGGGAGGGCTACAGTAGACAAACAGTCCAAACTCAGTCCATCGGCTGAGTTTTTGCCAAGAAAGAAAAGTCTTTCTTTTTCCTGCTGGGCCCTACAGTCATCACAGGACATAAGCATTCTCCCTTCTGGTCTCCAGACTGTTTAATTGAGATTTCTGTTTATTAACTTTCTATACTTCAAATAAGCTGGATAAACACACCTCCAGTTGGAGTAATAATTCTGCTTTCCTTTTATGTGGACCATCCAAAACCAAATCCCCAGTTCCTGAACACTTCAAATTATCTGCTGATAAGAGTCATTGTTTTGTTTCTAGGGCTTATCATAACTTTAAATAATTTCACATTTGCATTTCTGATGGACAACACTCAAAGGCTTCAGCAAATCAGTCTCAACCCTTTTATGGAGCAGCTGATTACAAAAATGGACATATTTTAAATCAGATACTTTCCAAATTGCAACTATTGATAAATGTAAACATTAGAGACAATTTGGTTAACAAATGCCTAAATGATACTTTCTCAATTCTATGATTTTCTAGTTGAATTTAATTATTTCTATCACAAATAACTATCCAAACACTATCCAGATTTAAGTGTTTGGGTTTAATGACATTATTATTGGAAGGCTTTAACTCTTTGAACCCAGAAAATCTCTTAGACCAACCCAACTGAAATTTATTGACCTCTAAAGCACAGTAAACAATAATTTTTAGTCACTCAATTCTATATATTTCATAGATCTATTTTTCTGAGAACTTGTGGAAGAATTTTAAAGAGTGAATCATTTTCCAGTGACTAGTTATTGTTCCAAGATAAGCATGCATCCCTACCCTTAAAAAGATGATGTGAAGAACTAACATATTTTGAATAGATTATGTCTCTAAACCATTAAACTCCTCAAACCCAAGGCAACTCTGTGACTCAGTAAATTTTACTTTTACAATGGCCAATGTAATATAATTTCTTGCACAATGAGAAGCAAAGAAGTAGCATCTTCTTTTAAATTCTTAATGCTTTATTGACTTTGATTTAGGGATGGAAACTACAGACATTGATATAATCAAATATCTAAGATGGGTCTGGTCTATACATTCTGTATATTTTTTAAAGTTTTTCTATCAGCAGATAGTATCTCATTTTATCAGGATGAGCATTAAGACTGGTTTTGTAATAGCATCAACCAAAACTACTTCAGTGGCAACTACTTCCAGGGATTATAGCAGAAAAGAAATTGCTGTCTGCCTCTCATTACAGCTCTATTTGTAAGATAGCTTGTATGGCAGCCTTAGGGAAAAGGGTGAAGATCCAGGAGAAAAGTAATGAGACTTCAGGTGATAGAGAAAAAGAGTTACAAGATTGTCCTAAGTAATACAGCCCAAAGGCTATAGAGGAACATAGTAGTATTACATCCTGAATTAAAGCAGAATGAATTAGGAGACTTTGTGAGACAGATCTGCAAACAATGCATTTGGAAATTTTGTTAGTCTAATTATGTAGAAGAGTGAGAATTCATGAGAAAGTACAATATTGTCTCTTCAGTTATATACTTAAAGCTAAGAAGTTGTGAGGTTGAACATTTATCATCCTACTAAAGCCCTTCAAACAAGTAATTCCATGGCGTGTGTAATTCTACTTTCCATGGGCAAAATACAATGGGATCAAGGAGGATGGATGGACTGTCTCACTTTGCCTGAGAGATTCAGGTGAAGTTTGTGTAGAGACTTGAAAGAAATGCAGAATTTCCTGGGGTGGGTGAGAGGCAGGAAATTCGGGGGAGGGAAGGTCTTGAATTTGAGACAAAAACTGACATGTGCAAAGGTGCATGGTATGAGACAGTGTGGTGCCTTTAAAACTTTTTAGAGCAGTATCCCAGTAGCATTTAGTTTGACTTCAGCATTTATGTTTTTCAGCCAATTTTCTTATATAAAAACCATATTAAGATAAAAATTGGCATTAAGTATAAACCATAAAATCTCAAAGGCAATACATACAGGAGATTTGATGTGAGTGTTTCGTACATATTTTAGTTATTAGCACACAGTAAGTTGCAACTCATCACTCAAAACTGATTGTTTTACTTGTACAGAAGCCCGGTGAAACAGCTGTTATCTTTTTAGTCCATTCATGTCCACTAGCCTGCCAGTTTTCACCATATATATCTTGTGCCCTACATGAAACTTATTCCCCAACTGTTTAGGAAATTCAAATAGAACTCCTAAATATTTCACACATAGTTTTGGTAATAAATTGTCCAACGTATTTCAGGTCAGTCTCCATAGCTATACATTTTAAAGACTGTGAACTAACGCTTGAAAAGAGAAATTCAAAACTATTCAAAGCCAAAGCCTGTGAATAACACAAAGGATGCAAAGAAAATAGATGAAGTAATGCAATAGCCAGCTGAGGAGGAAAGGATGCCAAATAGCCGTGATACAACAGCATGAAGCAAAGTGGCTTCGTTAATACACTGCAAAGTACCAGAATGCCACAACAGACAGCACTTAGTTTCCAAAACACACACAACCAGAGTTTGCCTCTATTGATTTTAAGTAGCAGCTGCCTAATTGCTAGAAAGCAGATACTTGAGCAGTTGTTGAGATTTGCAAATGTAAATGAGCTTCCTCACAAATGTATCCGTACCACAGCTACTATGACTTGTGGTAGAGTTACACAATGATTGTGATATTTAGCCATTGTAGTAATTGAACTTTATAAAGTAATTAGTAGTGGTGAACAAGTATATAAATAACAGTTACTTAGGTGATAAATCACAATTTAAAAAAATAATAGAGGTTTATTACTGTGCTTTCATTTTCCAATTTAAAAATCAGTTTAATCTAGTCCCAGCAATAAATCATTTTTAAATGATAATTTCTTGTCACAAAAATATTTATTCTATGAATATTTATTCAGCACCTTGTATTTATGATATACATATGATATAAATATAAAATAAATATATAAATATATAAGATAAATATATATGATATATAAACATATCATATAAATATATAAATATAAGGTATTTATGATTTAAAAAATAAAAATTTTCCAATACTAGTTATTTCTTTGTTGCTGAAACTAAAATAATTCATAAGGTAAAGAGCTTACAAAGAAATGATAAATGCTTAAGCTCAAAACTCCCTAACTTTGTTAAACATGTATCTTAAGAGATAATATCACCTTGTTCAACTCCCTCAAATTTAGAAATAGTGATAGATTGTGGTTAGCTAGCCAAAATTTTATATTTGACACTCAACTACTATGGATCATCAGTTTTCAAAGAATTAAAATGCCAAAAATGTGGTACTATTAGCATTCATGATATACCAAACTCTATCTAAATTTTGTCTCTATGAGTTTAAAAGATATTTCAAATCCTTGGTCAGCAAAATCATCAATTTTTTATTGAACATCCAATTAAATTTACTAAATACATAACTTGACCCTATTATGTAATAGAAACAGTGATAAGATACTACAAAGATGAAAACATTTTTTTTTTTCACTTGGGGAACACAGGCTAATGGGGAGAAGGACAAGCAAGATGACACAAAGTATATCTTGATAAGTGTTATGATAGGATCTAAAAGGAGGTGTTTAGTTAAGGTTTTCTAGAGAACTAGGGTTTTCTTAGTTGGGTACCCCCAGAAGCAGGCCTTGAGATGAGTATAATTAGTTTATTTGTGAGACCATCTCAGGAAACACCAGTAGGAGAGTGAGGAAGTAAGAACAGGGAAGGGATAGAGTCAATTTAACATGTATTATAAGGCAAGTTGCCACCCGAGTAACTGAAGAGTAATCCAGCTGGGGAAATCTGGGAAATGGTGTAGAACATGTTTCAGATTTGTCTCACCAATGGGGAGAGGAAATTGGAATATTTAAATACTACCCACCATTAGTCTTTGGTTGAGGTCTGTTCATGAGGGTGTTAATTCCCTCATACTTCTAGCATGCAGAAGGAGAGAAAGAGCTCCCCTTCAAAACTGCACACTTTTCATTTGGAAGTAAAGACAAAGAAATGGTAAGAATAAGGTTCAGGAACTGACATTACAGACACTCACTGATCTCTTTGGTTAGGTATATTGACTATGAAATTTATTTTACTTTATTCCAAAAATTCTTTCACTACACTGGGACCTCCACCCCCCCCCCCTTTTTTTATCCAACATGTCTCATGTCTCATTTCCTGCTTTACTTTTAGCTAGATTGTGAGCCTAATAGTTAAGATTTTTCATTTATACATATCCCCAATGTCTTTCCCTTCTTTTCTTTCTTTCATAATTATCTGGAAAATTCCAACCCTAATTAAATCTAAACTCTCCTCCTACTTTGCATCTAAATCCAGTGGTCTGTGGCGGGAGAAAAATCCCCAGCTCCTCTGACTGCTCTCAGATGAGCTTCTGACCACAAACCTCAAGTGGATCCTGAACCCTGCCCAACCATCCTCTTACTGTCCCATTCTCCACTCTCAAACTTGACTATTTCGTAATGACTAAATGGTCAAACTTCAAAAACCATGCCTCAGCTGATGGTATTGCCTCTTATTTCACTGAGAAAATTGAAGCAATCATAATATAAATAATTGTTCTTATCACTACAAAATCTACTGTATTATCTCCATCTATACCCATAAATTTCATCTTTCCACCTGTTGCAACTAACAAGCTTGCTCTCAATATGGCCAGACTCTCCAGTTATACACTGGATCACATCTCTTTTTTGCTAATGCAAGAACTTTATTCCTGGAGTTATCCATCTTTCCTAGAACACATTCATATCCCTATCTGTATAAGGTTTGTTCTATCAACATTTGAACATACTCTAGGAATTACCATAGTAGTGTGAGCTTCAGTAATTAAATAACAAATTAAATAGTGTTTCTAAGGCTCAGTTACTTCATCCATCAAAAATAATGATAATAACATCTACATCTTTAGATTATTGTTAACATTAAATGAGATGAAGTCTAAAAAGCTCCTTAAAATGTTTAACATTGATTAATAATTTATTATTAATACTCAACTATATAGCTAAATATAAAAAGGCTAAAATACCTCCTTCTCTCAAGCATTTCTTGATTTGTGCATTCATTTGGGGACATAGACTCCTCCTTAAAGTTCACGTAGCAGAATGTGTTTTCCAAAAATGCCCACAACAATATTTTTGGACCCCAAAGTTCTTCTAGAACCTGGCCTGTCCTCCACCAAGAAGTTGAATTTATGTCTTTTCCCCTGAACCTGGGTGGTCTCTTTGTCTCAACTAAGAGTGTAGGGCAGAAGCAAAGCTATATGACTTCTAAGGCTAGGTGACAAAGGGTGATAGAGCATCCATCTGGCGTTCTCTCTCTCTCAGCATGGTCACCCTTGATACTGAGCCAAGGAAGCTCAGGCCATGTGGACTGGACCATGGTGAGAGACACTGAAGCTCCCAACTCTCAGTCATGGCTGAGCTTTCCAGCTGACAGTGAGCCTTCTTGGAGACAGATCCTCCAGGCTTCAGATGAGTCATCCCTCTAGTGTTGTGTGTATATGGGTTTTGAATAATGGTGAAAACCCAATATTTTTAAGAGTTACATGTGGAATAACACTGTCAGCTTGGACTGTAAGAGCAGAAACATTACAAAATAAAAAGGGATTTTTGCACTCCTAAAGTCATTCGAGCAAGAAGACTGAGAAAACAACTCAGCTGAAAACACAGGCTACACATTATGGAAGAGGAAGGATAATTCAGGCTGCAGAACCAAGAGCTCAGAAGGCAGACGCGAGAGCCATGGAGAGTCAGTACCAGACAGAAGGAACTGGCAGCATCTGCCCAGCTGGGTTACAGAATTGCTGTAGACTAGTAACTGCTGTGTGTCCCTTGCTTTCCCCCTTTTTGAATGGTAGCAATTATCCTGTACTTGCCTCCCTGCTATGGTATTTTGGATTTATAGTGGGAGGTGCAGATAATTATCTCTTTACTTCATAGGGCTTCAGATTGAGCAGAATGGGTTTCAAGGAGCTATATATCCAATGAACTGTATCGCAGACCTCATCTACATCCAGACCTGATTTAAATGATGAGACTCTGGACCTCAAGCTTGAGCCTGATGCCATAATAGATGAGACTTTAGTGGGATACTGGGAAAGGGTGAGTGTATTAAGCATGTGGGAAGAATGTAAGTAATTCTTACCCAGAGGGCAGACAGTAGTGGTTTTAAAACACATTTGCACATACTTTGACACTATCTTCATCATCAAGTGAAGTATATATCCCTTCTCTTAAACCTGTGAGAAACTTTGTGATTATCTCTACAAATACATCTCAGGAGAAGTGAATCTGTGTGACTTTTGAGACTAGATTATAAAAGACCTTGTAACTTTGGTTTCCCTTAGGACAATTGTTATTGGAATCTTCAGCTGCCATGTAAGAATTCTAGCTACTCTGAGAGTGGAGTGCCATATGGAGAGACCACAAGATGAGGGAGAGAGAGAGAGAGACCCCATATGGTACAATTATATGAGAAGCCACAAGTGAGAACTTGCTAGTTGATCTAGTCAATGCCTAGATTCAAGAGCAAATTAAATGAGTGTTACTGTGTTAAGCCACTTGTACTTATTTTCTCGGACTACCATAACTGAATACCACAGACTAGGTGGCTTATACAACATAAATTTATTTCCTCACTATTCTGGAGACTAGAAGTCTGAGATCAAGTTGTTGACAGGGTTGATTTCTTCTAAAGCCTCTCTCCCTGTCTTCTCTTTGTCTTCACATGGTCTCCTATCCATATGTCTGTATCCTAATCTTCTCTTCTTATAAAGACTCTTGTTTTATTGGATTAGGGGCCACCAATATGACCTTATTTTACCTTAATTGCTCCGTTAAAGGCTTTATTCCAAACATAGTCAAATTCTGAGGTTCTGGGGGTTAATACTTCAACATATAAATTAAGGAGGATAATTAATCCAAAAACATCACTATTTAGGGGTCTACTCCTACACAAGAGTAGATAACCAAAACACTGCTTGGTTTCCAATCATATTCTAACAGTGTTTATACTGCACTTTAACTGCCTCCTCAGTTGTGTGTTTATCTCATTTGTTTTTGAACTACTCGAGGGCTAAGACTTTACTTTTTATATCTGTAGCCACCAGGCATGGTGTACACTTCACAATTATAATAGTCCTGTCACGTGATAGGTCTTCAGTGAATGACTGGTGATTAAATTAATTCCTTAAAGACCACATCACAGTGAACTCTACTCAATGCTCCGTGGTGACCTAAATGAGAAGGAAATCTAAAAAAGAGTGGATATATGTATATATATAATTGATTCACTTTGCTGTACAGCAGAAACTAAAAAACTTGTAAAGCAACTATACTCCAATAAAAAATAAATTAAAAAAAGACCACATCATGTTCTCTATATCGTCCCTCAACATGAATCTCTCATAGAACTTTTTACCATAATCTATTCCGTGATGGAAGAGGCAATGTCACTTTTTCTGGCTAGTGCTTCTCAACCTGGTGCTCCAGGCCCTCCAACTTAACAACTCCAATCTATCTTTGGTGCCTTATTTCCCACTTCTCTCTACCACTCGCATTACACTTCAACAAGTCTGAACCATATGCTCTTTTCACATTATGATCCAAACTTTCTCTACTCTTGGCTATGAATAAATGGATGAATAAACAGAGACCTACTTCCTTTTGGATATTATTCTTGATCTCTCCTAACCACCTAAGATGATTGTTACTTCTGGGAACCATTTTGTTCTTTGGTACTCACCTTCTTCTATAATACATCCCCTTATGGACTTTACCCATCCCAGTTCTGATGTTTTAAACTGCTATGAGTAGGAAGTACTTCATGTTCATGTTACACCCACTTAAGTCCTCAGGACAATATTTTGCACATAGTAGATCCTCAAGTATATGTTAAACTGCATTAAATTGATTAAAAACTCTTAGGTCTTTTGTCCTTATGGCTATTAAGTATATTGATTTTAAGAGTTTTCTTATAGGTACAACTCTTAAGAGTATATAAATATAGAAAGAAATGTTTACAAGGATTGTGATTAAGCATAATAGGTTCTCTCTGACTTTTGCAGATAAACAGAGTTGCCTGTATATAACTTAGAATTGATTTATTGACACCTTGACTTCAAGATTTAAAATTATTATTTGATTATTTTGGCTCTTGTGCAATAGTTATTTCTTCAGATATTTCATCAGTTATTATGATGCGTGTTAAGATCTTACAACTTGATTTATAAAACATGTATTTTCAATTAGTGACCTTTGAAGACATCTCTCATATCTGCTTATCATATATGTCACTTCATATTCAGGGAAGATTTTAATTCTTATTTCTCCCCAGTATGTGAATACTTCTTTATTAAATTGCAAAAATGTATAAGAACTCCTCTACACGACCAGAATATATTTTGGCAGTATAATATTCTCAGAAAAACCACTACATTGACACTTACAGTGTTGATCTTCATGATATTAAAAAGAGCTAGTTGGAGTATGAAATAATCACTAAATTGACTACTTAACATCAAAGCACATTCTTAAAACAATTTGGGGGATTCCTTTGACCAACGTGAACATTTCATGTAACAGTGAAATATTTGTGTAAAAAGATACTGGTCACAGAAGAGTGGCTTGGAGATTTTTCAGCAAAACTATTCTGTCTCAGAATAGTTTTTATTTCTCATGTTTTTATTATTATATAATTATAATGTTGTAAGGCCAGTTCTACAAAAGTAAATCAAGGATGAGTTGTAAAAAGCTGTATACTCTACCACATCTTTGCTGTACCCTGCCCTACATTGAATGGTTGACTATATAGAGCCACCCATAGAATAACTAGATAGAATTTCTTACCTTTCTCTTTAGAGAGTGATTACAATAGTTACTTAAGTAACATCTCGCTTCTTTATTAGATGTTAGAAAACCACTTTAGAAAAGTTCTTTCATTTTCATAATTTAAAAAACAGTTGCAAAGACGTCTTTAGCTAAAAGGATTTCAGCAACACTTTTATTATAAGGATTTAAAAAGTTCCTTTCCATTGTTATTGAATGTCAGTTAACTTTTAACTCAGTCTCCTCTATCTTCTGAGAAAAATGTGTCACTAAAAAAAAAAAATCACACATTTCCAATCAATCATAATTACATGTCTACCAACCCAAGAATCATTAAATTAATTAACCTCTAAATTCAAGTATCAGCTAAAAGGAAAATGTTCTCTGAAATCAGTTTTTAAACAAAGTTAAAATTAAGATTTCAAGCCAATATTTTTTGTTAATATTTTTACTTTGAAATTTAAATAGCAGAACAAACAATGAATAAAATATGTCCCTAGCTAGCTATATCCCTAGTACATGGAGTAAGAAACACTGGTTAAATTATTGCCATGTTGCATGATCAAGAGTCAACTAAAGTGCCCATAAACATAGAAGTTTTTTGATCTATTTAATTTAGACTTTTTAAGTCCCAGAAAGCATAGAATTCACTTAATTGGCACCCTGATAAATGATTCTCCAGTCTGACTGGGATAATTATCAAAAGGCAGGCACAGTGTAATGTATTTAAATGACTCAAACCAATTGGCTAATAGAGTATCTTTTCCATTTAAATAGTGTTATTTATATGCTTATTTACAGGAGTCTACCACTGTATATCAACATCCAGCTCCGAATATTTTCTAGTATATTTTATGTCCAGATCAATGGTCAAAAAAGAGAATATTATAAGTGCTTTGTATGGTTTTCATTCATTTGGAACAAGATTGAAAACTTAGCAAACCGAGGCAGACTCTTTTCAACTAAAATTTTCATCGGAGCTATACCTGAAAATACTTTGTGTTTACAAAGAGTTGGGTGATAAAACTTGAACAAATGATTATTCTTATAACCTAACAAAATATCTGAAGCCCTTATCCTTATCTTTCCTATTATAGTCTATATATAGTCAATATAGAGTATTGACTACTCTGATGCAAAGTAACATGAAGAAAAAACTGAGAATTACTGTGAAGGTAGTATCTATTTTCTTCCCTTTCTTTAGTAAGAAAGATGAATGTTTTACTCATGAAAGTTATGAGGTGAAAAAAATAGCTATATCATTTTGCTTTTCATTTTTGACATGATATAAATTTCAATGGAAAACTTAGAGATTCATAAACAAGAAATGAAAAACCAAATCCTCAAAAAGAGATTTTCTTTAGAAAAGCATCATTATTATCAGGTTTCTCATAAACTTGTTTGTCTTATATCCAGCATTTTGATCTGCTGGTAATTCTATAGTAATTGAGAATTCTTTCTAACATAGATGTTAAAATAATGAAAGAGCTGAGGACTTAAACAAATGTGGAGGCTACAGAATATACAGTGGTTTTAAATATTGCTTCCTGAGTGGATTTGCTTGACTGCAATTCAATCTTTTGTATGCCTCATGCTTCCCTTATCTCTGAAAGATATTATGTTTATTTGAATAGCTTTAAACTCATTTCTGTGGAAATTAAAATTAAATATAATATTCCTAAATATATGGTATTAATTTCAATTTTTAAATTATTGATTCATATGTGAAATTGTGCCCTCTATCACTGTATGTGCATTTACATGTTTACTGTTGATAACCAATATACAGTCTGACTTCCTTCTCTGATATCTCTCATTTCATTTTCTTTGAACATCATCTTCTGGCATTCTAGTCTTCTGGAAGCCTAATTCTTTGACTGAAATTTAATTGCAGATAACCCATGATAGACTTTGCCTGAAATTTCCATTATAAGCTGGTTATTGTTTTAGTTCAATTTGGTTACAGAAGGATTACAAACTTTTCCAGTTTGTAATCATAGGGGTTAGATCTTTGACATTTTTAAAAGAAATTTGGGAAGTCACTTTTGGTGATTATCAAAATTCTGAGTATTTTATAACTTTGAAAAGTGAAGCTTTTCTAATTTTTTCTCCTTTAGGAGATGTAGACATTTTGTTTATATGTCATTGCATTTCAATTAGATCTGTATTCTGAAATGGTTCTTCTTCCAGGTTTTGTATGTTACACGAAACTGGAATTGTGTGTGTGTGTGTGTGTGTATGTGTGCGTGTGTGATGGAAAATACTAGATTACTGGAGGAAAATCAAGATAATTTGAATGCCATTACACTATCCATAGGAAATGCATATCTGTTTCTGTAAAATTTAGTCACAAACAGAAAATAGAAAATCTTTTTTGATCATGCAGAACCATAAAGTGATCAGCCTATATGGTTCTGTAGAAATAAATCTTTAACTGGCAAGGGATTGGCAGTTTTAATCTTTGTATCTGCTACTAAACTTCTAAAATCTTAAGCTTTTCCAAAATTATTTGGAGACATAAAGGAAAATAAACAACATCAGAGAATTTATTTTGTCATATCTAAGGAAAAATTTTGAAATTGGGTGGATATTATGTGCAATATAAATGCAGGTTCAAACTGCATTTATCTGTGAAATCATTCATAGGGTCTATTAGAAATTTGATTTTTCAAAAAATTAATATTTTGATAATCAACATTGAAGTAATGCAAAATGTACATTATCTTGAATTACCTTGTTATGTTGCTGCATATCCAGAAAGAGGACTGATGATGAAAATGAAGATAATTACAATGATCAAGATAACAAAAGATAATATTTGTTGAGTTCTTACTATTTACCAGCCACTAATTTTATCCTAAATGTTATGGATTTAAAATTTATCTTTCTAAGCTCAACATTAATTTAAATGTATTTACTAGACCCTTGGGGTTTTGTCAATGAATGCAAACTCTTTTTCAATGTGTTTTCTTATTTGTTGGTAGTATTTCATATTGATATTCAGAAGACAAGAGGCCTATGATAAAAGTCACTCTTATCCAATCAGTCCTAATAAGAGAGTTAATTGTAGACATTTCTTCAAATCAGCTAATAAGATTGTATTTTCAGCAGACATTGTTAACTCAATTAAACAGAAAATATATAAACTAAATTACTACATCCTAATTATACAAAAAATAAACTCAAGCAATAAAACTATCTCTATAATTCACTCAGAAATTAAGATTTTCAAATCACCAACAATTTAGATCAAAGCAAAAGTAATAAGTAAGATGCCTCTAATTACATCAACTACCTCCTATATTTCAATAACTCAACCTTCTATGAAATTTAAATTAATACAAAATTAATATTATAATGTATATGAAGCAGAACAATGCCAAAATATAATACATTTGCACCAGTTGGCCATCTTGGACAGATTTTTAAATCTTTTGAATTCCTGATTCATATAAATATATACATAGAACCTCGTGTGTGTGTGTTGCTTTTAGAGACCATGCCATTGTGTACAACATGTCAGTTTAAATTGCCTACCATACCTAATTCCTTCTAACATAAGTTGTTTTCTTCAAATTCTTCGAAGTTATATCCAGCATACCAGATGACCCCACTTCAATGTTTATAGGTAATTAGACCAGAGTGAACATCTTATCCAAAGGGATCCAATCAATAGTCAATCAGTTTTCCTCTCAATTATCTGAAATAAGAGGCACAGAAACTGAGGTCAGAAGGCAAAGGGCTCTGGATTGAACAAGTTATGCAAAATATTTGGCCAGGACCAGCATAATAGCAAATAAAACACACCTCCAAAATTATGAATAAACAGAATGGGTGGGCAGGAAAAATTCACCTGCAGACAAAAGAAGTGGAACGGATGCTAAGAAACAAGAGGCCTGCTGGATCAGAAACATGTGAGGCTCATGTAATTGTTTCAAGATGCGTTAGTTCCCATGTCTCTACATTCCACTTCTTTAAAATCCTTTTAAAAACTTCCCATGCCTCTATTTGTTGGAGCATGTTCAATGGATGTTTATTCTTTACAACCAAAATGATTTGATTAGAACAACAGTTTTTTTTTTTTTTTTTGCTTTTATTGGATACATTTATGGATCTTGGCAAAATCCTTAGGATATCAGTCCCTAGCTGCATTTATAAAATTATGTCCCATTATATCGTTTTAGAAATGACAAATATGTTACTATTAAACAGGTGTCAGAGTTTCTCTTGGAAAAGAAAGACAATTCACCGATGGTGTTTAAGTGTGAAAAGAGAGGCATCCAAGGCACCCTTGCCTGCATGTGTGTGCCTGTGTGTGTGTGTGTGTGTGTGTGTGTGTATTTTACATATGTAAAACTTATCTTCCTCGTAAAGTGGTTAGTTTTTTTGAAGTCAAGGAATGTTTTACTTGTACTTGTCAGTACCTTGAACAACAACAAGCCCATATTAAGTGCCAAATAAATAGCTAAATCCAAGTTTTGCTTTATTCTATGACCTTGGGCAAACCATTTAATCTGGATTACATCATAAAAGTCTCTGATAGCTCTAATAAACCACAGCTCCATTGTGACTGGAATGCATGAAGAAAAGTATGAATGAATGAGTGCTCTCCCAGAACCTGTTAGAACCTGCATTAATTGGTTAACAAACAACAATAAAATCAAAATCTAGTGACTTGCTCCCTCCACCCATCCCTCAAAAATATTCGTTTTTTTGGGTTTATATTACATCTTAGCTGCAAGTAACCGTTGGCCCACTCCATGTATTTTCTTCATTATGGAATCCAAGCTGAAAGAGAAGTTCCTTGCTGAAGCATTCCTGATATGGTAGCAGAGGAAAAGAGCATTTGTAGTACCACGTGATGATGCTTTAAGTTGCTGCTCAGCAATGTCAGTTACTTTCCCTCACAAGTCACGCCAAAGTCACCACAAGGCCAAAGCTGCTTCAAAGAGGTGAAAGCATAATCCCTTCACAAGACCCCTACTGCAGATCACATGGCAATGGAGGGAAATAGGACATTTCTTTCTTTTTTTTTTTTTTTAAACATCTTTATTGAAGTATAATTGCCTTACAATGGTGTGTTAGCTTCTGCTTTATAACAAAGTGAATCAGTTATACATATACAATATGTTCCCATTTCTCTTCCCTCTTGCATCTCCCTCCCTCCCACCCTCCCCATCCCACCCCTCTAGGTGGTCACAAAGCACCAAGCTGATCTCCCTGTGCTATGCGGCTGCTTCCCACTAGCTATCTATTTTACATTTGGTAGTGTATATATGTCCATGACACTCTCTCACCCTGTCACATCTCACCCCACCCCCTCCCCATATCCTCAAGTCCATTCTCTAGTAGGTCTGTGTCTTTATTCCCATCTTGCCACTAGGTTCTTCATGGCCTTTTTTTTTTTTTTTTCCCTTAGATTCTGTATATATGTGTTAGCATACTGTATTTGTTTTTCTCTTTCTGACTTACTTCACTCTGTATGACAGACTCTAACTCCATCCACCTCATTACAAATACCTCCATTTCATTTCTTTTTATGGCTGAGTAATATTCCATTGTATATATGTGCCACATCTTCTTTATCCATTCATCTGTCGATGGACATTTAGGTTGCTTCCATGTCCTGGCTATTGTAAATAGAGCTGCAATGAACATTGTGGTACATGACACTTTTTGACCTATGGTTTTCTCAGGGTATATGCCCAGTATTGGGATTGCTGGGTCGTATGGTAGTTCTATTTGTAGTTTTTTAAGGAACCTCCATACTGTTCTCCATAGTGGCTGTATCAATTTACATTCCCACCAACAGTGCAAGAGTGTTCCCTTTCCTCCACACCCTCTCCAGCATTTATTGTTTCTAGATTTTTTGACGATGGTCATTCTGACCGGTGTGAGATGATATCTCATTGTAGTTTTGATTTGCAATTCTCTAATGAATAATGATGTTGAGCATTCTTTCATGTATCTGTAGGCCATCTGTATATCTTCTTTGGAGAAATGTCTATTTAGGTCTTCTGCCCATTTTTGGATTGGGTTGTTCGTTTTTTTGTTATTGAGCTGCATGAGCTGCTTGTAAATCTTGGAGATTAATCCTTTGTCAGTTGCTTCATTTGCAAATATTTTCTCCCATTCTGATGGTTGTCTTTTGGTCTTGTTTATGGTTTCCTTTGTTGTGCAAAAGCTTTTAAGTTTCATTAGGTCCCATTTGTTTATTTGTGTTCTTATTTCCATTTCTCTGGGAGCTGGGCCAAAAAGAATCTTGCCGTGATGTATGTCATAGAGTGTTCTGCCTATGTTTTCCTCTAAGAGTTTGATAGTGTCTGCCCTTACATGTAGGTCTTTAATCCATTTTGAGTTTATTTTTGTGCATGGTGTCAGGGAGTGTTCTAATTTCATACTTTTACATGTACCTGTCCAATTTTCCCAGCACCACTTATTGAAGAGGCTGTCTTTTCTCCACTGTATATGCTTGCCTCCTTTATCAAAGATAAGGTGACCATATGTGTGTGGGTTTATCTCTGGGCTTTCTATCCTGTTCCATTGATCTATATTTCTGTTTTTGTGCCAGGACCAAACTGTCTTGATTACTGAAGCTTTGTAATATAGTCTGAAGTCAGGGAGCCTGATTCCCCCAGCTCCATTTTTCGTTCTCAAGATTGCTTTGGCTATTCGGGGTCTTTGTGTTTCCATACAAATTGTGAAATTTTTTGTTCTAGTTCTGTGAAAAATGCCAGTGGTAGTTTGATAGGGATTGCATTGAATCTGTAGATTGCTTTGGGTAGTAGAGTCATTTTCACAATGTTGATTCTTCCAATCCAGGAACATGGTATATCTCTCCATCTATTTGTATCCTCTTTAATTTCTTTCATCAGTGTCTTATAATTTTCTGCATACAGGTCTTTTGTCTCCTTAGGTAGGTTTATTCCTAGATATTTTATTCTTTTTGTTGCAATGGTAAACGGGAGTGTTTTCTTCATTTCACTTTCAGATTTTTCGTCATTAGTGTATAGAAATGCAAGAGATTTCTGTGCATTAATTTTGTATCCTGCTACTTTACCAAATTCATTGATTAGCTCTAGGAGTTTCCTGGTAGCATCTTTAGGATTCTCTATGTATAGTATCATATCATCTGCAAATAGTGACAGCTTTACTTCTTCTTTTCCGATTTGGATTCCTTTTATTTCTATTTCTTCTCTGAGTGCTGTGGCTAACACTTCCAAAACTATGTTAAATAATAGTGGTGAGAGTGGGCAACCTTGTCTTGTTCCTGATCTTAGTGGAAATGGTTTCAGTTTTTCACCATTGAGGACAATGTTGGCTGTGGGTTTGTCATATATAGCCTTTATTATGTTGAGGAAAGTTCCCTCTATGCCTACTTTCTGCAGGGCTTTTATCATAAATGGGTGTTAAATTTTGTCAAAAGCTTTCTCTGCATCTATTGAGATGATCATATGGTTTTTCTCCTTCAATTTGTTAATATGGTGTATCACATTGATTGATTTGCGTATGTTGAAGAATCCTTGCATTCCTGGGATAAACCCCACTTGATCATGGTGTATGATCCTTTTAATGTGCTGTTGGATTCTCTTTGCTAGTATTTTGTTGAGGATTTTTGCATCTATGTTCATCAGTGATATTGGCCTGTAGTTTTCTTTCTTTGTGATATCTTTGTCTGGTTTTGGTATCAGGGTGATGGTGGCCTCGTAGAATGAGTTTGGGAGTGTTCCTCCCTCTGCAATATTTTGGAAGAGTTTGAGAAGGATAGGTGTTAGCTCTTCTCTAAATGTTGGATAGAATTCGCCTGTGAAGCCATCCGGTCCTGGGCTTTTGTTTGTTGGAAGGTTTTTAATCACACTTTCAATTTCAGTGCTTGTGATTGGTCTGTTCATATTTTCTATTTCTTCCTGGTTCAGTCTCGGCAGTTTGTGCATTTCTAAGAATCTGTCCATTTCTTCCAGGTTGTCCATTTTATTGGCATAGAGTTGCTTGTAGTAATCTCTCATGATCTTTTGTATTTCTGCAGTGTCAGTGGTTACTTCTCCTTTTTCATTTCTAATTCTATTGATTTGGGTCTTCTCCCTTTTTCTTTTGATGAGTCTGGCTAATGGTTTATCAATTTAGTTTATCTTCTCAAAGAACCAGCTTTTAGTTTCATTGATTTTTGCTATTTTTTCCTTCATTTCTTTTTCATTTATTTCTGACCTAATCTTTATGATTTCTTTCCTTCTGCTGGCTTTGGGGTATTTTTGTTCTTCTTTCTCTAATTGCTTTAGATGCAAGGTTAGGTTGTTTATTCGAGATGTTTCCTGTTTCTTGAGGTAGGCTTGTATTGCTATAAACTTCCCTCTTAGCACTGCTTTTGCTGCATCCCATAGGTTTTGGGTCGTCGTATCTCCATTGTCATTTGTTTCTAGGTATTTTTTGATTTCCCCTTTGATTTCTTCAGTGATCACTTCGTTATTAAGTAGTGTATTGTGTAGCCTCCATGTGTTTGTATGTTTTACAGATCTTTTCCTGTAATTGATATCTAGTCTCATAGCGTTGTGGTCGGAAAAGATACTTGATACGATTTCAATTTTCTTAAATTTACCAAGGCTTGATTTGTGACCCAAGATATGATCTATCCTGGAGAATGTTACATGAGCACTTGAGAAAAATGTGTATTCTGTTGTTTTTGGGTGGAATGTCCTATAAATATCAATTAAGTCCATCTTGTTTAATGTATCATTTAAAGCTTGTGTTTCCTTATTTATTTTCATTTTGGATGATCTGTCCATCGGTGAAAGTGGGGTGTTAAAGTCCCCTACTATGATTGTGTTGCTGTCGATTTCCCCTTTTATGGCTGTTAGTATTTGCCTTATGTATTGAGGTGCTCCTATGTTGGGTGCATAAATATTTACAATTGTTATACCTTCCTCTTGGATCGATCCCTTGATCATTATATAGTGTCCTTCTTTGTCTCTTGTAATAGTCTTTATTTTAAAGTCTACTTTGTCTGATATGAGAATTGCTACTCCAGCTTTCTTTTGATTTCCATTTGCATGAAATATCTTTTTCCATCCCCTCACTTTCAGTCTGTATGTGTCTCTAGGTCTGAAGTGGGTCTCTTGTAGACAGCATATATATGGGTCTTGTTTTTGTATCCATTCAGCCAGCCTGTGTCTTTTGGTGGGAGCATTTAATCCATTTACATTCAAGGTAATTATCGATATGTATGTTCCTATTCCCATTTTCTTAAATGTTTTGGCTTTGTTATTGTAGGTGTTTTCCTCCTCTTGTGTTTCTTGCCTAGAGAAGTTCCTTTAGCATTTGTTGTAAAGCTGGTTTGGTGGTGCTGAACTCTCTCAGCTTTTGCTTGTCTGTAAAGGTTTTAATTTCTCCAACAAATCTGAATGAGATCCTTGCTGGGTAGAGTAATCTTGGTTGTAGGTTTTTCTCCTTCATCACTTTAAGTATATCCTGCCACTCCCTTCTGGCTTGCAGAGTTTCTGCTGAAAGATCAGCTGTTAACCTTATGGGGATTCCCTTGTGTGTTATTTGTTGTTTTTCCCTTGCTGCCTTTAATATGTTTTCCTTATATTTAATTTTTGACAGTTTGATTAATATGTGTCTTGGCGTGTTTCTCCTTGGGTTTATCCTGTATGGGACTCTCTGTGCTTCCTGGACTTGATTAACTATTTCCTTTCCCATATTAGGGAAGTTTTCAACTATAATCTCTTCAAGTATTTTCTCAGTCCCTTTCTTTTTCTCTTCTTCTTCTGGGACCCCTATAATTCGAATGTTGGTGCGTTTAATGTTGTCCCAGAGGTCTCTGAGACTGTCCTCAGTTCTTTTCATTCTTTTTTCTTTATCCTGCTCTGCAGTAGTTATTTCCACCATTTTATCTTCCAGGTCACTTATCCTTTCTTCTGCCTCAGTTATTCTGCTATTGATCCCATCTAGAGTATTTTTAATTTCATTTATTGTGTTTTTTATCATTGCTTGGTTCCTCTTTAGTTCTTCTACGTCCTTGTTAAATGTTTCTTGCATTTTGTCTATTCTGTTTCCAAGATTTTGGATCATCCTTACTATCATTATTCTGAATTATTTTTCAGGTAGACTACCTATTTCCTATTCATTTGTTAAGTCTGGTGTGTTTTGACCCTGCTCCTTCATCTGCTGTGTGTTTTTCTGTCGTCTCATTTTGCTTATCTTACTGTGTTTGGGGTCTCCTCTTCACAGACTGCAGGTTCGTAGTTCCCGTTGTTTTTGGTATCTGTCCCCAGTGGCTGAGGTTGGTTCAGTGGGTTGTGTAGGCTTCCTGGTGGAGGGAACTAGTGCCTGAGTTCTGGTGGATGAGGCTGGATCTTGTCTTTCTGGTGGGCTTGTCCACGTCTGGTGGTGTGTTTTGGGGTGTCTGTGGCCTTATTATGATTTTAGGCAGCCTCTCTGCTAATGGATGGGGCTGTGTTCCTGTCTTGCTAGTTGTTTGGCATAGGGTGTCCAGCACTGTAGCTTGCTGGTCGTTGAGTGGAGCTGGGTCTTGATGTTGAGATGGAGATCTCTGAGAGATTTTTGCCATTTGGTATTACGTGGAGCTGGGAGGTCTCTTGTGGACCAGTGTCCTGAAGTTGGCTCTCCCACCTCAGAGGCACGGCCCTGATGCCTGGCTGGAGCACCAAGAGCCTTTCGTCCACACGGCTCAGAGTAAAAGGGAGAAAAAATAGAAAGAAAGAAAGAGGCTATAATATAGTGAAGTAAAATAAAGCTATTATAAAGCAAAGCTATACAGACAAAATCTCCCCCAGAAGCATATACATATACACTCACAAAAAAAGGAAAAGGGGAAAAATTAATATTTCCTGCTCCCAAAGTCCACCTCCTGAATTTGGGATGATTCGTTGTCTATTCAGGTATTCAACAGATGCAGGCACATCAAGTTGTTTGTGGAGTTTTAATCCGCTGCTTCTGAGGCTGCTGGGAGAGATTTCCCCTTCCCTGTTCGCACAGCTCCTGGAGATCAGCTTTGGATTTGGCCCCGCCTCTGCGTGTAGGTCGCCTGAGGGCGTCTGTTCCCTGCCCAGACAGGACGGGGTTAAAGGAGCAGCTGCTTCGGGGGCTCTGGCTCACCCAGGCCGCGGGGAGGGAGGGGTACGGAGGAGGCGGGGCGAGCCTGCGGCGTCAGAGGCCGGCGTGACGTTGCACCAGCCTGAGGTGCGCAGTGCGTTCTCCCGGGGAAGTTGTCCCTGGATCACGGGACCCTGGCAGTGGCGGGCTGCACAGGCTCCCGGGAGGGGCGGTGTGGAGAGTGACCTGTGCTCGCACACAGGCTTTTTGGAGGCGGCAGCAGCAGCCCCAGCGTCTCATGCCCGTCTCTGGGGTCCGCGCTGATAGCCGCGGCTCACGCCAGTCTCTGGATTTCGTTTAGGCGGTGCTCTGAATCCCCTCTCCTTGCGCGCCGCGAAACAAAGAGGCAAGAAAAAGTCTCTTGCCTCTTCAGCAGCTGCAGACTTTTTCCCGGTCTCCCTCCCGGCTAGCTGTGGTGCGCTAACCCCTTCAGGCTGTGTTCACGCCGCCAACCCCAGTCCTCTCCCTGCGATCCGACCGAAGCCGAGCCTCAGCTCCCAGCCCCGCCCGCCCCGGCGGGTGAGCAGAGGAGCCTCTCGGGCTGGTGAGTGCTGGTCGGCACCGCTCCTCCATGCGGGAATCTCTCCGCGTTGCCCTCCGCACCCCTGTGGCTGCGCTCTCCTCCGTGGCTCTGAAGCTTCCCGCCTCTGCCACCCACAGTCTCTGCCCGCGAAGGGGCTCCTAGTGCGTGGAAATCTTTCCTCCTTCACAGCTCCCTCCCACTGGTGCAGGTCCCATCCCTATTCTTTTGTCTCTGTTATTTCTTTTTTCTTTTGCCCTACCCAAGTACGGGGGGAGTTTCTTGCCTTTTGAGAGGTCTGACGTTTTCTGCCAGCGTTCAGTGGGTGTTCTGTAGGAGCAGTTCCACGTGTAGATGTATTTCTACTGTATCTGTGGGAAGGAAGGTCTCCACGTCTTACTCTTCCGCCATCTTCTCTCCTCTCGGACATTTCTTGAAGAGGTGTTTTTTCCTGGGAGTAGCTCCTCGGTCCTTTGGTGATGGCTCTTGGATTTGACTTCTGCTAGGACACTCTTTGTTCATTTTCCTCCTTGGCTATGTCTGAAGAAGATATTAAAGAATATGCCCTCCTTGGGTGCTCATAAGGTTTTTCAGTCTATTTTTTGCCTACAGAAATGTGGATCCCCAAATGGGATCACCATATAAAATATAGGACTTTTGGTTAAATTTGAATTTTGATAAACCATAAATATTTTAGTATAAGTATGTCCCAAATACTCTAGGGGACATAGTTTTACTAAAAAAGAAAATTGTTGTCTATCTGAAATTCAAAATTAACTAGGCATCCTGTAGTTTTATTTACTAACTCTGGCAACCCTAGTACTTAAAGGGAATTTCAAGTCTCAAATAAAGTCTATTTATGTTAGGGTGCTGGTATAACTCCCTAAAAAAACATAAAATAATTTTTGTCTATTTGTTACCAATGTCTATGGACACATTCTTCCCCACCTCTCCCCCTTGTAAGATGCGTTTCTCTCTAGATTTAACTGCCAATATTTTACACTTGGCAGGGTTCCATGGGAAAGTCTCACTCTGAGTCTTTTTCACTAGACATTTTCCCTGGTTGGAGAGATTTACTGGGTGCCATATTAGTCACTTCTAAGTTTAACAGCAACTTTTGGCTACCCCCAAATTGGGCTTTGCCATGAGGCTGAGTTTTAATTGGTCTCTCTCATTAAAATTTCTTAGTGTTATATTTTAATGGGGGAAGTGAAAAAAGAATTTATTTTTCATCCCTGCTAGTAAAATGTCCAATTCTTTTTTGGGTTCATTTTTCTTAAAGTATCTTATCAAATGCAGCCAGTGGCACATGAGTAGCTTTCTGTTTTCCAGCTTATTGACCTACAAACCTCATTCAGTACACTATCCATCTTCTAAGTTATCTGAGGCAACAACTATATAAAGTGTTTCACCTGTGCACATGCATAATGGGTTGCCATCTGTCCAATCAACAATAAATATCCTTTCTACCAACTACCCAGTCCAAACCCAGTGGCACGTATATTGGTGTTTTTGTCTCAGCAGAACACTACTTATGTGTTCACATTTCTTAATTAGTCATTTTTGTTAGGTTATACTCTAATATGATAAAATCTTAGTAGCTTACTACAACTAAGGTTTAGCTCTCATTCTCATTATCTGATGAATATATTAGATTGTCACTTATGGTTCAATTCCATGAAACATTCATTCTGGGATCCAGGATGAAAGAGGAGCCTGGACATGGCTGTTTTCATGCAAGAGAAGTACTTATCAAGGGAGACCTCTCATGGCTGTTTCTCAGTAGGGTCCTTAATTATTTCCACACATATTTCATTGGCTAAAGTAAGTCATATAATGAAACTTACCATCAGTAGTTCAAGAAGTATAATCTTATCACAGAAAGGGTACACGATTAAATAAGAAATCTAATACTATCTACTACAGTACCAAATGATTTTTAAAATAAACTTTTTTACTTTTGGAATAACTTTCAATTTACATTATTAATACTTACACTAGTATAGTTTATCACAATTTGTGAATCAATATTAATACATTACTATTAAAGTCCACATTTTATTCAGATTTCCATAGTTTTTACCTTATGTCCTTTTACTATTCTAGAATCTCATCCAGGATATCATGTTACATTTACTTGTCATGTATCCTCAGGCTCTTTTGGCTGTGACAGTTTCTCAGACTTTTCTTGTTTTTGAAGACTTTGACAGTTTTGAGGCGTACTGGTCAGGTATTTTGTAAAATCTCTCTCAAGATTTCTCTGATGATTTTCTCATGATTAGACTAAAGTTATGGATTTTGCGGAACAAGACCGCAGAGGTAAAGTGTCATTCTAATTACATCATAACAAAGGTACACATGATCACTATCATATCAATGTGACTTATCACTGTTGCTGTTAACCTTGAACATTTGACTGAGGTTGTGTTTGCCAGGTTTCTCCTATAAAGTACTTCTCCCATTACATACTTCATAAAGAAGTTACTATGCAGAGTTTACATTTAAAAAATGGGAAATTATGCTCTATCTGCTTGAGGGTGAGCATTTACATAAATTATTTAGAATTCTTATGCATGGGACATTTGTCTATTTTTTTCACTTTTCCATTAATTTATTTTTTTCAACCATTTATTTGCATCAGTATGTACTTGATCAAGGTGCTGACAAAATAGGTCTCATTTCATTGTGTGCACACATGATCTCTCTCTCTCTCTTTTTTTTTAAGTGCTACTTTTTACTTTTACTTTCCAATGGATATTCAGAATTCTTAATACTAGTTTTTAAAATTGAAGTATAGTTGATTTATAATATTATATTAGTTTCAAGTGTAGAGCATAGTGATTCAACATTTTTATAAACTATATTCAATTAAAGTCATTACAAAATAATGGCTATATTTCCCTGTGCTGTAAAATATTGCTCATTTATTTTATACATAGTAGTTTGTGTCTCTTAAGCCTATACCCCTATCTCACTCTTCCTTCCTTCCCTCTTACTACTGGTAACCACTAGTTTGTTCTCTATGTCCGTGAGTCTGTTTCTGTTTTGTTATATACAGTTGTTTGTTTTATATTTTATATTCCACATACAACTGATAGAGTATTCATCTTTCTCTGTCTGACTTACTTCACTAAGCATAATACTCTCTAGGTCATCCATGATGTTGCAAATGGCAGAATTTCATTCATTTTTTTATGGCTGAGTAATATTCCAGTGTGTGTGTGTGTGTGTGTGTGTGTGTGTGTGTGTGTGTATTATATATAGTATATCTTCTTTATCCATTCATCTGTTGATGGACACTTAGGTTGCTTCCATGTCTTGGCCATTGTAAATAATACTGCTATGAATGTATGTATGACCAATTGTTCTAGCACCACTTATTGAAAAGACTGTTATTTCTCCATTGAATTCCCTTTGCACCTCTGTTGAAACTCAGTTATCTTTGTGTGGGTCTATATCTGGGTTTTCTATTCTGTTCCACTGACCTATGTTGCTATTCTTTCACCAAAACCACACCGTATTATTATAGCTTAATAGTAATTCTTAAAATTAGATAGTGATAATTTCTCAGCTTTGTTCTTCAGTATTGTGCTGAATATTCTAGGTCTATTGATAACCATATAAATTTTAGTATCAGTTTTTCAATATCTACAAAATGGCTTGCTGGGATTTTGATTAGAATATTGTTGAATGTATAGAACAAGTTGAGAATAATTCACACCTTCACAACATTGAGTCTTTTAATCCATGAAACATGAAATATCTGCCAATTTATTTATACATTTTAAAATTTCTTTCTTTAGTGTTTTATACTTTTATAGATATAGATTTCATACATATTTTGATACATTTATGCTTAAGGACTTCATATTTTTGTGCTACTGAAAGTGGCACTGCTTTTTCTTTTAATTCAATTCTAATTGTTCATTGCTGGTATACAAGAAATTGCCTTGGGTTATTGACCTTATATACTGCAACTTTATTGTACTTCCTTGTTAGTTGCAGGAATTTATTTGCAAATTCTTTGAGATTTTCTGCATATACAATCATGTTATCTGAAAATTAAGACAGTTTTATTTTTTTCCTTTCAAATTTACATGCCTTTCACTTTCTTTTCTTGTTTTATTGCACTAGCTAGGACTTCTAGTACCATGTTGAATAGGAATAGTGAGAGAAAACATCCATGACATGTTTTTGATCTTAGGCATAAAAGTCCAGTTTTCCAGTATTATGTGTGAAGTAGAATTTTTCTAGATTATTAAAATTAAGCTGGGGGAAGTTTTCTCTATTATTGGTTTGCTGAGAGTTTTTACCTTGAGTGGATGTTGGATTTTCACAGCTTTTCATGCTATAATTGATAAAACATATAATTTTTTTCTTTTCTCTACTGATTGACTGATTTTTGAATGTTAGACCAGCATTGCTTACCTGGAATAAATCCCATTTGCATGTGGTATGTAGTTCTGTTTTTTTTTTTTTTTTTTTTAATATTTATTGGAGTATAGTTGCTTTCAAATGTTGTGCTAGTTTCTGCTGCCTAGCAAAGTAAATCAGTTATACATATACATATAACCACTCTTTTTTAGATTCTTTTCCCATATAGGTCATTATAGAGTATTGAGTAGAGTTCCCTGTGTTATACAGTAAGTACTTATTAGTTACCTATTTTATATATAATAGTGTATATATGTCAATCCCAATCTCCCAATTTATCCTTCCTTCCCCCTTGGTAACCATAAGTTTGTTTTCAACATCTGTGACTCTATTTCTGTTTTGTAAATAAGGTCATTTTTATCATTTTCTTAGATTCCACATATAAGCCATAGCACATGATATTTGTTTTTCTCTGTCTGACTTACTTCACTCAGTATGACATCTCTAAGTCCATCCATGTTGCTGCAGATGTCATTATTTCATTCTTTTTTATGGCTGAGTAATATTCCATTGTATATATATACAACATGTTCTTTATACATCATCTGTCGATGGACATTTAGGTTGCTTCCATGTCCCTGCTATTGTAAATAGTGCTGCAATGAACAATAGGGTACAAGTATCTTTTCAAATTATGGTTTTCTCCACATGTATGCCCAGGAGTGGGATTGCTGGATCATATGGTAGCTCTATTTTTAGTTTTTTAAGGAACTTCCATACTGTTCTCCTTAGTGGCTGTACCAATTTACATTCCCACTAACAGTGTAAGAGGTTTCCCTTTTCTCCACTGTGGGGTGTAGTTCTTTATTGGCTTCTTTTTCTAGTATTTTGTTGAAAATTGTTATATTTATGTTCATGAGAGACATTATTTTGTAGTTTTCTTGTAATTTCTTCATCTGCTTTTGTTATTAAAGTAATTCTGCACTCATAGAGTAAGTTAGGAAGTGTTATCTATAGCTTCTATTTTCTAGAAGACATTGTGAAAAAGTGGTATTATTTATTTCTTAAATGTGTTGTAGAATTCACCTGTGAAAATTTCTGAGCCTAGAGCTTTCTCTGTTGAAAGGTTATTAATAATTCATTGGCTTTCTTTAATAGACATAGGGCTTATTGGATTATCTATTTTTTCTTGTGTGAGTTTTATAGTTGTATCTTTCAAAGGATTTGTCTATTTTGTCTAAGTAAGGAAATCTGTGGACACAGAGCTGCTCACAGGATTCCTTTATTATACTTTTAATGTCCATGTGATTAGCAATGATGACTTTTTTTTTCATTTCTTATGTAGGTAATTTGTATTTCTATCCCATTTGTTTTTGTTGGTTGGTCATGCTAGAGGCTTATCAACTTTGTTGATATTTTAAAAGAATCAGTTTTGGTTTCACTGATTTTCTCTATTGTTTTTCTGTTTTTTATTCATATATTTCTGCTCTAATTTTTATTATTTTTCATCTTCTTCTTGATTTAGATTTAAAAGTTACTTATTTCTCTTTTGTACTAAGAACGAAGGTTCAGTTATTGATTTTAGATCTTGAATCTTTTCTAATGTATGAATTTAAAATTTTAATTTTCCCTCTCAACACTACTTTAACTGTATCTCACAAATTTTAATAAGTTGCATTCTCATTTATACTTAGTTCAAAATATTTTTTAAAATATTCTCTTGAGGTTTTCTTTGACATATTCATTATAAAATGTGTTGTTTAACTTACAAATATTTAGGAACTTTCCAACTAACTTCCTGTTATTGATTTATAGTTTGATTCTATTGTGTGAAAACATATTTTTCATGATTTCTATTCTCTTAAACTATAAGGTATGTTTTATGGCCCAGAATGTACTCTGTGTTGGTAAGTGTTCCATGTAAACATCAGAGGAATGTGTATTTTGCTGTTTTTGGATAGAGTATTCTATAAATATCAATTGGATCAAGTTGAATGATATTGCTGTTCTGGTCATGTATATCTTTACTGATTTTGTTTGCACATTTACTGATTTTCTGTCTACTTATCAATTACTGACAAAGAGACATTGAACTCTTTAATTATAATAGTGAATTTGTATATTTCCTCTTGAGTTTCTAAACAGTCTTTGACACATGTATTTTGATGCTCTGTTGTTAGGTGCATATACATTTAGGATTGTTATATCTTCTTGGAGAATTGACACTTTTTCTTTATGCAGTGCTATAATAATCCTCGTTCTGAAGTCTGCCTTGTCTGAAATTAGTACAGCTATTTCAGTTTCTCTTTTGTTTGTTTGTTTGTTTGTTTTGCTTACTATTAATATCATATAGACTGAGAACTCTGCAGCCAATGTAGGGAGTGAGAGGTAGCCGGGGGAAAGGCTGTATCACTAGAGAAACACACAAAAAATTAAGCTATTAATTACACTATGTTTTACTATATTTATATATGGTTCTAATGTGGTTAAGGCTCTCATTGAATATTAATATTATTTCAGTAAGTGATTATATTGTGTTCACATTTCTCCTACAGTGTCTATTAAATAACTTGCATTATAGTAAGTTCTGTATTTAATATTATACTGTGTTAATGACAACTAATATTTACATATCTGTTTAATTGATTTTAAGCTATTTTACATAACTTAGCTACTATTACAGTTATGTTATACATAACTATGGTGTTTCATAAATATTTGTTGAACAAATGAATGACCTAACTAGAATGTTTATGCTGGAGAATAGCAAATAACTATAATATATGTGGTAAAAGCATGAACATTCTTAAAAGATTTTTTAAAAATTTAACTGTGTTCTGTAGGAAGGGTGAAGGCCAATAGTGTCTTCATGAAACCAGACTTTTAAGGTATTAAAATAGCTGCATTATGTAAAGTATCAAAGAAGGACACAGTTGCATGGTACTATATAAATTCAGTGTATTGAAGACATTAGAGTTAACTTTGCAATTTGTATATACTATAAAAAATGCAAATTAGTAATTATGTAGTTTACATGCACAATAAGGCTTACCTTAAGATCAGAGAGAAGTCTACTGATTTTCTTCTGGCCAATGAAAATTAAATAAAATTAATTATAAAAATATTCTGTTAATTCTTACCATTTACCATCAATGAAATTAGAGAAATAAGTATGGTGACTGAGAAAAAAATACGTGCAAAATAAAGCTAATATCTGAGTCAATATATGCTTGCTTGTAACTCTTCAAAATTAAGATATTCTGTCATTATTTGTAAGTCATTAATTGCTACACACTAAACCAAGAAAATAAATTAAAAATGTAATTTTGTATTTTGAAACAAATCTAAATTTACTTGTCAGAAAGAGAGTAAATTAAATTCTAAATCACATGTCTGAAAACAAGAATCTAGATAAAATTCTTGTGTTCTACCTCATCTACTAAATCTCCCTCAACATGAATGTACCACCATCATCAAATGTGTATGAAAAGGAACAAGGATTTCTGAAATATTAAGGTCCCTTGCTTTTCAGAAGCAGTATATCCAGGCTGGGTTTGTTTATGACATATCTATTTATATATTTAATTTCCTCTAATCTTACATTTTGTATTCTCACTTACAGAATGACCTCACTCTGAAGGAGTAATGACAGATAGATATAACCCCAGACTAGGGTTCAGGAAACTTCAGCTATTGCTTACCATGTTTGGATTTTTGTGTAAGACTTTAACTTATCTCTGTCTCACTTTCCTCTAAAGTGAGAAGGTTGAATTTAGCTCTAAAATCACAAAATAATGATTGTATTTTGCCACTTAGTTCTTTTTACAATGGATTAAATAGAAAAGTATTATTACCTAAGGATTTTGGTCTGTATATGTCACACACAAAGATAAATTGAGTAACCATACCTTAGGAGATTATTAAACAGCTTCTAAAATATGGCATGTGAAGTATCCCAGAGAAACTTTAATTATACAAGTATCTAAGTGCCTTGTGGCCTAGATTCCCCATTTTTAAAGCAATGTTTAAATTAAGAATATCCTTGAACATTAGCCACACAACTAGAATAAAACTTGAACAGTGTGTCTTACATTCAGCTCTAAAATATGCCAAATTTGTGTTTATAAACAATTTTCATTAAGTCTGACAGGCACAGCTGATCCAAGTTAAATCTCTAATTCTGGGCATCCAAGGCCTCTGTCCTCTCTTTCTTCATCTCTTATTGTTTTCATGATGAGATGAATTAAAACTCTTATTTGTTATGCATTTGGTATACTACCATTCTTCTTGCTCATCTGTGCTTATAAGATTTTACTCTGCTTGCAAAAGTGTTCACGAGCTCTCAATTTTGAACAGCTGTGAGGAAGCCTGGTTAACTATTTGCAAACACCACCCAATGATCCCTGACGGTAATGGCAGTCTTGCAGAATACTGAAGTGCTATTTTATTTGGAGTGATAATGAGACTGTCTTGTCCAGGAATCTGGTTATTAGACCAATACTGAACATTATCATTTAGTTGTGTGATGTAAAATAATTAATCACATTTTTTTTATGGAGGCTGTAACCACAGTGGGAAATAATGGTGTGTACAGCTATAGCCTCTACTGAAGTATTTCAAACTTATTTGATTTCTGAGTTTTCTAACTATCTGCCTTGGTTAGCTTTGAGAAAAAATACCAAATTTTATATTGTGAATTACTCCTTCTTTACAAGAGTAAAATGATATTTAATTATATGGATTACATATTATTCATATAACATATATTATAGCTTATAACATACTATATATAGTATATACATTATTATGCATAAATACATTATTATCTATAAATACATTATTATGAAGACACAAATATTCTGCCTAAGGGTCACTGAGCTTAGAAATAGCAATTGATTTATTTTATCAATTACAGGTTTGCTGTAAATTGCCACTCTTAATAATGCGGACTGGTTAATAGAGACATTCACTACTGAAAAAAGGCCTGGAACTTACTACGACAAAAGTAACTTGTTGTTGAATAAATGTATAAAAGGTTATGAAGAGAGGGCAGACAGCAGAAGCAAGAATAACTACGATTCTGTAGCCTGTGAAAGGAAAACCACATTCACAGAAATATAGAGAAAATGAAAAGGCAGAGGACTTTGTACCAGCTGAAAGAACAAGATAATACCACAGAAAAACAAGTAACTGAAGTGGAGATAGGCAACATTCCAGAAAAAGAATTCAGAATAATGATAGTGAAGATGATCCAGGACGTCGGAAAAAGAATGGAGGCAAAGATCAAGAAGATGCAAGAAATGTTTAACAAAGACCAAGAAGAATTAAAGAAATAACAAACACAGAAGAACAATACAATAACTGAAATGAGAAATACACTAGAAGGAATCAATAGCAGAACAACTGAGGCAGAAGAATGGATAAGTGACCAGGAAGACAGAATGGTGTAATTCACTGCTTCAGAACAGAATAGAGAAAAAAAAATGAAAAGAAATGAAGACAGCCTAAGAGGCCTCTGGGACAACATTAAATGCAACAACATTTAGGGGGTCCCATATATAAGGGGTCGCATTATAGGGGTCCCAGAAGGAGAAGAGAGAGAGAAAGGACCCAAGGAAACATTTGAAGAGATTATAGTCGAAAATTTCCATAACATGAGAAAGGAAATAGCCACCCAAGTCCAGAAGCACAGAGAGTCCCAGGCAGGATAAACCCAAGGAGAAACACACCGAGACACATAGCAATCAAACTGACAAAAATTAGAGACAAAGAAAAATTATTGAAAGCAACAAGGGAAAAAAGACAAATAACATACAAGGGAACTCCCATAAGGTTAACAGCTGATGTCTCAGCAGAAACTCTACAAGCCAGAAGGGAGTGGCATGGTACATTTAAAGTGATGAAAAGGAAGAACCTACAAACAAGATTACTCTACCCAGCAAGGATCTCATTCAGATTCCACAGAGAAATCAAAAGCTTTACAGACAAGCAAAAGCTAAGAGAATTCAGCACCACCAAACCAGCTCTACAACAAATGCTAAATGAACGTCTCTAAGTGGGAGACACAAGAGAAGAAAAGGACCTACAAAAACAAACCCAAAACAATTAAGAAAATGGTAATAGGAACATACATACTGATAATTACTTTAAACATGAATGGATTAAATGCTCCAACCAAAAGACACAGGCTCGCTGAATTGATACAAAAACAAGATCCATATATATGCTGTCTACAAGAGACCCACTTCAGACTTAGGGACACATACAGACTGAAAGTCAGAGGATGGAAAAAGATATTCCATGCAAATGGAAATCAAAAGAAAGCTGGAGTAGCAATACTTATATCAGATAAAATAGACTTTAAAATAAAGAATGTTACAAGAGACAAGGAAGGACACTACATAATGATCAAGAGATAAATCCAAGAAGAAGATATAACAATTATAAATATATATGCACCCAACATAAGAGCACCTCAACACATAAGGCAACTGCTAACAGCTTTAAAAGAGGAAATCGACAGTAACACAATAATAGTGGGGGACTTTAACAACTCAAACCAATGGAGAGATCATCCAAACAAAAAATTAATATGGAAACCCAAGCTTTAAATGACACAATAGACCAGAGAGATTTAATTGATATTTGTAAGACATTCCATCCAAAACAGCAGATTACAATTTCTTCTCAAATGTACATGGAAAATTCTCCAGGATAGGTCACATCTTGGGTCAGAAATCAAGCCTAAGTAAATTTAAGAAAATTGAAATCATATGAAGCATCTTTTCTGACCACATCACTATGAGATTAGAAATCAATTACAGGGAAAAAAAACATAAAAAACACAAACACATGGAGGCTAAACAATGCGTTGCTAAATAACCAAGAGATCACTGAAGAAATCAAAGAGGAAATCAAAAAATACCTAGAGACAAATTACAATGAAAATACGATGATCCAAAGCCTATGGCATGCAGCAAAAGCAGTTCTAAGAATGAAGTTTATAGCTATACAAGCCTACCTCAATAAACAAGAAAAATCTCAAATAAACAGTCTAACCTTACACCTAAAGGAACTAGAGAAAAAAGAACAAACAAAACCCAAAGTTAGTAGCAGGAAATAAATCATAAAGATCAGAGCAGAAATAAATGAAATATAAACAAGAAAACAATAGCAAAGATCAATAAAACGAAAAGCTGGTTCTTTGAGAAGATAAACAAAACTGATAAACCATTAGCCAGACTCATTAAGAAAAAGAGAGGACTCAAATCATTAAAATTAGAAATGAAAAAAGAGAAATTAAACAGGTAGCACAGAAATACAAAGCATCCTAAGAGACTACTACAAGCTACTCTGTGTAAAAAAATTGGACAACCTGGAAGAAATGGACAAATTCTTAGAAAGGTAAAACCTTCTAAGACTGAACCAGGAAGAAATAGAAAATATGAACAGACCAATCACAAGTAATGAAATAGAAACTGTGATTAAAAATCTTCCGACAAACAAAAGCCCAGAACCAGATGGCTTCACAGGTGAATTCTATCAAACATTTAGAGAAGAGCTAATACCCATCCTTCTCAAACTCTTCCAACGAATTGCAGAGGAAGGGACACTCCCAAACTCATTCTATGAGGCCACCATCACCCTGATACCAAAATCAGACAAAGATACTACAAAAAAAGAAAATTACAGACCAATATCACTGATGAATATAGATGCAAAAATCCTCAACAAAATACTAGCAAACAGAATCCAACAACACATTAAAATGATCATGATGAAGTGGGATTTATCCCAGGGATGCAAGGATTCTTCAATATATGCAAACCAATTAATGTGATACACCATATTACAAACTAAAGAATAAAAACCCTATGATCATCTCAATAGCTGCAGAAAAAGCTTTTGACAAAATTCAACACCCATTTATGATAAAAACTCTCCAGAAGGTGGGCATAGAGGGAACCTACCTCAACGTAATAAAGGCCATATACGACAAACCCACTTCAAACGTCACTCTCTATGGTGAAAAACTGAAAGCATTCACTCTAAGACCAGGAATAAGACAAAGCTGTCCACTCTCGCCACTATTATTCAACATAGTTTTGGAAGTCCTAGCCATGGCAATCAGAGAAGAAAAAGAAAAAAAAGGAGTTTAAATTGGAAAAGAAGTAAAACTGTCACTGTTTGCAGATGACATCATACCATACATAGAGAATCCTAAAGATGCCACTAGAAAACTACTAGAGCTAATCAATGAATTTGGTAAAGTTGCAGGATGCAAAATTAATGCACAGAAATCTCTTGCGTTCCTATACACTAATGATGAAAAATCTGAAAGAGAAAGTAAGGAAACATTCCCATTTACCATTGCAACAAAAAGAATTAAATATTTAGGAATAAACCTACCTAAGGAGACAAAAGACCTGTATGCATTAGACTATAAGACAATGATGAAAGAAATTAAAGATGATATAAAGAGATGGAGAGATACACCATGTTCTTGGATTGGAAGAATCAATATTGTGATAATGACTATACTACCCAAAGCAATCTACAGATTCAATGCAATCCCTATCAAATCACCAATGGCATTTTTTATAGAACTAGAACATAAAATCTTAAAATTTGTATGGAGACACAAAAGACCCTGAATAGCCAAAGCAGTCTTGAGGGAATAAACAGAGCTGGAGGAATCAGGTTCTCTGACTTCAGACTATACTACAAAGCTACAGCAATCAAGACAATATGGTACTGGCCCAAAACAGAAATATAGACCAAAGGAGCAGGATAGAAAGCCCAGAGATAAACCCACACTATGGTCAACTAATCTATGACAAAGGAGGCGAAGATATACAATGGAGAAAAGACAGTCTCTTGATTATGTAGTGCTGGGGAAACTGGACAGCTACATGTAAAAGAATGAAATTAGAACACTCCCTAATGCCATACACAAAAATAAATTCAAAATTGATTAGAGACCTAAATGTAAGACTGGACACTATAAAACTCTTAGAGGAAACATAGGAAGAACACTCTTTGACATAAATCACAGCAAGATCTTTTTTGATCCACCTCCTAGAGTAATGGAAATAAAAATAAACACATGGGACCTAATGAAACTTAAAAGTTTTTGCCAAGCAAAGGAAACTACAAACAAGACAAAAAGACAACCCTCAGAATGGGAGAAAATATTTGCAAACACATTCAACAGACAAAGGATTAATCTCCAAAATATATAAACAGCTCATGCAGCTCAATATTAGAAAAACAAAAAACCCAATCCAAAAATGTGCAGAAGACCTAAATAGTCATTTCTCCAAAGAAGACATACAGATGGCCAAGAAGCACATGAAAAGCTGCTCAACATCACTAATTATTAGAGAAATGCAAATCAAAACTACAATGATGTATCACTCACACCAGTTAGAATGGGCATCATCAGAAAATTTACAAACAATTAATGCTGGAGAGGGTGTGGAGAAAAAGGAACCCTCTTGCACTGTTGGTGGAAATGTAAATTGATACAGCCACTATGGAGAACAGTATGGAGGTTCCTTAGAAAACTAAAAATAGAATTACCATATGACCCTGCAATCCCACTACTGGGCATATACCCAGAGAAAACCATAATTAAAAAGACACATGCACCCCAATGTTCTTTGCAGCACTATTTACAATAGCCAGGTCATGGAAGCAACCTAAATGCCCATCGACAGGTGAATGGATAAAGAAGATGTGGTACATATATACAATGGAATATTCCTCAGCCATAAAGTGGAACAAAATTGGGTCTTTTGTAGAAATGTGGATGGATCTAGAGACTGTCATACAGAGTGAAGTAAATCAGAAAGAGAAAAACAAATATATATTAATGCATGTATGTGGACCCTAGAAAAATGGTACAGATGAACCGGTTTGCAGGGCAGAAATTGAGACACAGATGTAGAGAACAAACGTATGGACACCAAGGGGGGAAAGTGGGGCGAGGGGGAGTGATGGTGTGATGAATTGGGAGATTGAGTTTGACATATATGAACAATATGTAAAAAATGGATAACTAATAAGAACCTGCTGTATAAAAAAATAAATAAAATAAAATTCAAAAATTCCAAAAAAAACTACGTTATTAAGACTTCCACTTTTTATCTGCGAGCATATAGCTTAAATTGCAGATTCAATAAAATCCATGTTTTCTTATTGCCATTCAAAGCCTGTGCTGCTCCCATCTTTATGAATCTAGCTTTGTATACCAAAATCTTTCTTTATTTCACTAAAATAATTTTATAGATTTCTAGATATAATTTGTGCAGATTTTTCTTATAATATGCATAATGCTAAAGTATTTATAAGTTGTTACTCATACAAATGAGATGTGTTTTTAAATTTTATTCTCCAACTGGCTATGGTAGTAAGCATAGGAATAAAAATAACGTCATTTATAGCAGACTCTAATTTCTTCAAAAATATTTTTGAGTGTCTACTATGTGCAAAGTACTATCCTTGGCATTGGAATAAGTGATGGGAAATACAGAGATCTGTATTTGAGGAGCTAATAGTCTACATGCACCAATAACCCTGTCTTAAGGAAGAACAGAATGGAAGAATTCTAGTTGAGACTGTTAAGATGCCTTTGTCCCATGTCACTCTTGCATTTCTAAACCTCCTGCTAGCAGAGACACTGACCGCATTTGTTGTTAACTATCTTTTCACCGATGTTTGTACTGTAACTATCCTTGGAAGATATAGATAGTGTTTCACTCCAGAGCAAAAGACAGATTTTCCTGTAGCGTTGGAATATATAGTGTCTTCCTTGAGAAAAAAAAAAAAAAAAAGGCAGACATTCTTACTGACCATTATAAAAGTCAGCTTCTCTAAGCTCAGGTTTGCTCTCCTGTAAGGTAACCACTGCATGTACAGGGGTTGCTTGACCCTCTGCATCACCCTGTAGGAACTGGGCTCAGAGAACCCAACAAAACCTAAAACTGAAACTCTGCAACTGCTATTACCGTGAGTAATAAGGTTCTTTATCCCTAACCCAAGAACCTTATGTTTTCTGTCAATATCCACAAAACTGTGGCAGAGTAACTTGCTTGACTACAAATAGAGTAAAATCTCAGATCCTTCATAATCCTTCACATGGACCTGAAGTCAAAGTAGGACATAGCCAAGACAAATCAGGACAAAAGTAGGGATTTCAAAGACAGCATTGCAAGGAAAGGGCCATCATGTTCCTAGGCCTGGTTTGTTTAGTATTATAGAAGCAAACCTGGGGTAGGCAACATGAATTGAAAAGACTCAAAATTGATCAGGTATTGATAGCATAATTGATTGTGTTCACTATGATTCAAACACTTTTCTCTGTACTTTATATAAATTATTTAATTTTTAACAACATATTACTTAGTTACAATTGCTATTCCCATTTTATAGATGAAGAAACAAGGGCAGAGAAGGGATAAATAACTTGTCCAAGTTCATACAGTTAGTTAGAGGTAGAGTTAAGTTTTGAACCCAAACCAATTGACTCCAGAGCTCATGGCTCTTACCACTGGCTCTTACCTACCTCAAGAGGGTCTTGGATTGAGCCATATCATGAAGGGCTTGGTAAAGCACAATAAGTATGGTGGCCTTTATGCCAAGTAAAATGGGTAACCACCAAAGGACAGGGAAATCACCTGATTAGTAGTAAAGTGTGTTCTGGAAAAGGACAAAATCAGAGGAAGTTGAAGAGTGGTTGCCATAGTCTAGGCTAAAGAAAATGATGGAAAGAGAATAAAAAGATAAATTGTAATCTCTTTCTTAAGCTTTTTTTAAAAAAATATGTTGTATCAGTACAATGTCTGGTGAACAGTATGCACTCAAAAAGTATACTTTAAATCAATTAAGTAATTTGGTCACTATCATGAAACGTCTTTCTAATTCTAATAATTTTATAATTAATTTTTATCTTTCAAATAATCATAATATATTCTCATAATTTTATCTTGCTCTGCATTTTTTCATCATTTACTTTTATTTGTTTTTGTTATTACTGTACTGGCCAGAAATTACAAAATAGCATGCAATGACAATAACCATTTAATACATGTTTACTTATATAAATTTAAAGATTATGCCTCTAGGAAATGGGTGAGCAAACTTTTACAGTAAAGGGTCCAATATTAGGCTTATTAGCCTTTGCAAGCTGTACTTTCTTTGTTGCAACAGCTCAGATATGCTATTGCAGTGAGAAAACTATCATGGATAATATATCAACAAATGGATATGTCTGTGTACCAATGAAATTTTGTGACTGCTGCTCTAGAATATATCTATGAATTGTTATGTTGACTATTTTTGTTATTATTTATCATGTACTTATTAAACCAAAAACTGTGTTAGATATCGGAATGCAGCAATGTACATATTATGGTCCTCATGGAGCTTCCAGTACAATGAGAAGATATAATTTAAACAAATCTGTGTGTGTGTGTGTGTGTGTGTATGTCTGTGTGCAAATGAATGTATTTACATATGTATCAGTGAGGGGAAATTTTATTTAAATGTTAGCCATTAGGGACATCTGGTCATGTTAGTGCATATTTTATTTGTTTTGGCTGTCATGAAAATGGAAATTTAATGATCAACAAGTCATTTTGACTCAGCCAGTAATAACATTTTATATCTGTATGTCTGCTGATGCCTCTTTACTCGCACATAAATATGTTGGGTATGTATGATATGCAGCACAAAAAGTTATCCGGGATAGTGTGAGCAAAATTGCTTAATGAATCCAGGTCCTTCTAGAACAAAAGCTTCTGAAATCCAGACTCCTACCGTCAGAAATAAACATTGAAATGTGTCTACTGTAATGAAATACACTTTATTGAGGCCAGCTGGTAAGCAAAGTTAAAAATACCTACATACCCCCTATCCAGAAAAATTTACCACAGGACAGAGGAGAGCCTTGACAGGGTATCAGGCATCAACACAAGTGCCCAAGTTACTATATGAAGCTGGCACCCATCCTGACCCAGTCATTACAGCAACATGGGTGTGCATTTGGTAAAATGTGTATGAATGTATATGTGTGTGTGTGTGTATGTGTAAATGTATATGTGTGAAATTTGTAAGATGTGTGTCATGGTAAAATTATAAGACAGTCTAACTTTATTTTACATAAGCTTTGTAGTTGGGTGTAATGCAAAACACCCTAAACTTGAGATATGTTGAACTACTGTTTGAAAGCAATCCTGTTGGTCCTTGGCAATCACATGTCCTACTGCAACCTGAATATTGCATCAGATAATTGCCCTGCTTGAGTTGGGTAATTTTTGTCACACCTTGGTTAAATTGGGACATTTTAAAAAAACTGGATCTTGCATTGGAAACCTAGATTTCCTATTTTTAGCAGCCATAACATACAGCCATGAGAGAAGCAATAGAACAGAATAATAGGACTCTATATTCTGACCATACTTTTGGCTTATCCTTCTATGAAAAAGTAGTTTTAAAAAAAAAGTCTCCTTTGGTAGAGTTAAGATCCTGAGGTTCTGATTTAACTCAAGATCAAACTGCAGAGAAAAGGATTTTTTACTTTACACTGATCATTGTGAGAGAGGCGAAAGAAAAAATATGTATTTAATCAATTAAAATTTGATTTTAATTAATTTTAATATAATTAAATAATTGTATTAAATTGATGCATTCAATCAATACTTAACCTGATTAATATTTTATCTAATTAAAGTTTAATAATTTAAACTAGCCTTTTAGAGACATATTACAAAAGAGAAACTCAATATTGTTCTCTGTATCATTTACACAATTTTTTTGTTATTAAGATAAGGTATTGGTATTGACATAATAATTGTAATGAAACTTGTCTTTTCTTATTTAATTTTCTTTCGAAATTTTGAATTTTATTTTATTTTATTTTTTATACAGCAGGTTCTTATTAGTTATCTATTTTATACATATTAGTGTATATATGTCAATCCCAATCTCCCAGTTCATCACACCACCACCACCCCCCCATGACTTTCCCCCCCTTGGTGTCCATACGTTTGTTCTCTACATCGGTGTCTCTATTTCTGCAAACTCAAAACATTGAATTATCCTCAGATTTCTAGAATGATCCGTATCTAGTGGTAAACCCTATCTGGAGTGAAAATAAAATTTACTTAGCATTAACTGTTATCGCTACACTAGGCAATTTTATTGATTTTTTCAATGGTCCTGACAAAATATTTAAAGTTAGGCATTCTTTCCTCAATACTTTTTAAAGTGAGGCTCAGAGAAGTTAAATCAATTGCCTAAGATTTGACAACTAGTAAGTGGAAAAACATAAGCTTCAGCAGTAAATTCATGTGATTTCATTGGACCAAATTGCTCATCCGGTGCCAGATTATTATTTCATCAATTGTTAAGTTGCATTTGCTTATGTGCTTAATATTACAGACATAACTCATTTAATTGCACTTCACTTTACTGCACCTCAGATATATTGCATTTTTTACAAGTTGAAAGTTTGTGGCAACCCGCATCTATTGGTGCCATTTTTCCAATAGCATTTGCTCACTTCATGTCTCTGTCACATTATGGTAATTCTCACAATATTTCAAACTTTTCCATTATTATGCTATTTTTGTGGTGATCTATGATCCGTGATCTTTGACTTACTACTGTAATTGTTTTGGGATGCCACAACCCACAAACCACACCTAGATAAGATGGCAAATAATTGATAAATGTGTGTGTGTTCTGACTGCCCCCCAAACTGAGTGTTCCCCCATCTCTCCCTCTCTCTCTATTTGTGTGGGCCTCTGTACTCCTTGAGACACAACAACTTTGAAATTAGGCCAATTAATAGCACTACAATGTTCTCTATGTGTTCAAATGAAAGAGTCACACATCTCTCACTTTAAATCAAAAGCTAGAAATGATTAAGCTTAGTGAGGAAGGCATGTCAAAAGCCAAAATAGGCTTAAAGCTAAGTCTCTTGCACCAAAGAATTAGCCAAGTTGCGAATGCAAAGTTCTTGAAAGAAATTAAAACTGCTACTCCAGTGAGCACACACATGGTAAAAAAGTGAAACAGTCTTATTGCTGATATGGAGACAGTTTTAGTTGTCTGGATAGAAGATCAAATCAGCCTCAACATTCACTTAAGCCAAAGTCTAATCCATAGCAAGGCTCTACATTTTTTCAATTCTATGAAAGTTGAGAGAGGTGAAGAAGCTGCAGAAGAAAAGTTTAAAGCTAGCAAAGATTTGTTCATTTCGTTTAAAAAAAGCAGACATCATCATAACATAAAAGTTTAAGATGGAGCAGCAAGTGCTAATGTAAAAGCTGCAGAAAGTTATCCAGAAAATCTAGCTAAGATAATTAATGAAAGTGGCCACACTAAACAACATATTTTCAATGTAGACAAAACAGCATTATATTGGAAGAGGATGTCATCTTGAACTTTCATAGCTAGAGAGGAGAAGTCAATATCTGGCTTCAAAGCTTCAAAGGACAGGCTGACTCTCTTGTTAGGGGTTAATGCAGCTAGTGACTTTAAGTTAAAGCCAATGTTTATTTATCATTCTGAAAATCCTAGGGTCCTTAAGAAGCATGCTAAATCTACTCTGCCTGTGCTATATAAGTGGAACAACAAAGCCTAGATAAGAGCACGTCTGTTTACAACATGGTTTACTGAATATTTTAAGCCCACTGTTGAGACCTATGGCTCAAGAAAAAAGATTCTTTTTGAAATATTACTGTTCATTGACCATGCACCTGGTCACCCAAGAGCTCTGATGGAGGTGAACAACAAAATTAATGTTGTTTTCACACTTGCTAATGCAACATCCATTCTGCAGCCCAGGGATCAAGGAGTAATTTGGGATTTCAAATTTTACTATTTAAGAAATACATTTTGTAAGGTTATAGTTGCCATAGACTGTGATTCTTCTGATGAATCTGGGCAAAGTAAATTGAAAATCTTCTGGAAAGGGTTCACCATTCCAGAAGCCATTAAAAACATTCATGATACATGGGAAGAGGTCAAAGTATCAACATTAACAGGAGTTTGGAAGAAGTTGATTCCAACCCTCATGGATGACTTTGAAAGGTTCAAGACTTCAGTGGAGAAAGTAACTGCAGATGTGGTGAAAATAACAAGAGAACTAGAATCAGTAGTGGAGCCTGAAGATATGAAAGAATTGCTGTAGTCTCATGATAAAAGTTTAATGGATCAGGACTTGCTTCTTATGGATGAGTAAAGAAAATGGTTTCTTGAGATGGAAGCTACACCTGGTGAGGATGCTATAAAGATTGTTTAAATGACAACAAAAGATTCAGAATATTATATAAGCTGTGTTGATAAAGCAGCAGTAGGGTCTGAGAAGACTGATTCCAATTTTGAAAGAATTCTACTGTGGGTAACATGCTATCAAAAAGTATTGCATGCTACAAAGAAATTGTTCATGAAAGAAAAGTCAATCAATGTGGCAAACATCTTTGTTGTCTTATTTTGACACAGTCTTAAAATAAATTGTCACAGTCACCCTAACCTTCAGCACCCATCATCCTGATCAGTCAGCAGCCAGCAACATTGAGGCAAGACCTTCCACCAGCAAAAAGATTAAGACTCCCTAAAGGTTCAAATGATGATTAGCATTTTTTGGCCAGAAGATATTTTTTAAAGTGAGGTATGTACATTGAGTTTTGTAATATAAATAATGCTGTTGCACACAGTAAGCTATAGTGTAATGTAAACATAACTTTTATATACACCGGGAAACCAAAAAAAAAAAAAAAAAAAAAAAATTGGGTGACTCATTTATTGAGATATTTGCTTTATTCTGGTAGTCTGGAACTGAACCCACAATATCTCCAAGGTATGCCTGTATTTCCTTTACATTAATAAGTATTACTTCCATAGGTTTTTTCTGACTTTTATCAAATTTAAAAATAAAAAATATAGCAGGAACTTTAAAATAATAATGTATTGTTCAACTCTATGTAAATAAATATGACAAGCTAAGTGAAGTATGTAATTTTCTAGAAAAAAAAATTGTCAAAATTAAGAAAATATCTAAACCTAACAACAACTAAAAATCATTGTAGAAGAATTTTGGAATTCTTCTTCATTATAGAGGAATTTGGGACAAAGAAACCTCCCCAAAATGCAATTGAAGAAAGGTTTAAGTCCGAATTACTTCAAAAATAAAATCAACCAGTATTACTAATTCTGTTTAAATTTTCTATCTAAATTCTATTTAAGTTACTTCAGAGAATTAAGAAATATAATGTTTCTAATATTTTTCATGAAATCAGCAGAACATTGATACCAACATCTGCCAAAGACAGATAACATTAACAAAGAAAATCTCAAGATCATTTTAAATGCACAATCCAAAATAAAATTAGATTCTAATTGAGAATATGAATCTACCAGTACTTAAAAAATAAACACAGCCCATAAAAAAGTTTATAACTGAAATTCAAGGATGGTTTGTTATTAGAAACAAATATCAGTCACCATGTCAACAAGTTAAAGTGGAAAATATATATTTTTTTAAATAAATATTTTAGTAGTCAAGATATAGTTTAAATTACAATACCTCAAAATGACACCAGACTGATGCAGTGAACTGATTAGCTAAAATAGTGTGTACTGAGAAGAATATCTTGGATAGGTCATTGATTAAAAAAAAAAAAATCAAAGTCCTGGATAACCCAGAGGAATAAACCATAAACCCTGAAAACTCTGACTGTTAACCTGGAAAAGATTATTAGTACCATGTGGTTTTATTTCTTTGTTTTTGTTTTAATCAAAAACGATTTGTTAAAATGTCTTGAAACATTGTCTTGGGAAATTACAGAATTAGAATGAGTATAAAAGTGTTTTAGTCCTCAAATTTAAAAAGGTAAATTTTACAGAAAAAAAAACCAAAAAACAAAAAACACTTCATTGTATATTTTAGAAGAACTGCACAAGGAAGCATCAGATTTGTTTCATAAGTAAATAGAAATAATGTCAATAGAAATGCTAGGAAAATATTACAGTGAACATTTATGGATTTTTACCTTACAGTCTTTCTCTTAAAAAGAAAAAGAGGAATGAAAAAAAAATCTCACTCCCAGCCCTGATGCATATGAAGAATGCTTATGCAAATAAGATCCCGCATGCCACAACTAAGACCCAGGGCAGCCAAAATAAATAAATAAATAAATAGTAAAAAAAAAAAAAAAAATGCTTATGCTATAACATTTTGTTCCCCTGACCAAAAGTTGAATGAAATGTGGGCTCATGATCCAAACTAAATCAATTAAATTTCTTATTTAGTAAACTGGAAAAGGGCAATGGTATTCCAGTCCCAGTTAAAGCTGGATTCTTGAAGAGGAAATGTAAAAACTGGAGAGTTTAACAGGGCTCTCATATTTTCCATTTTGTAAAGTAACATGTAGAGAAAGTTGGTCCATAAAGATAAAAACTGATAAAAGAGATGAGAAGATAAAAGCCATAAAGAAACATGATGAGTAACATAGAAAATATGGAAGAAATTCCCCACAGTATGTTGAGCCCTGGCACCAGGCAATTCTAGGCTCTGATGCAGTTTCTCCTTTGGTTTACGAGATACCTCAGAATCTTTAAATTTCATTTTCCACTATTTGTGAGCTAGAAAATGGATGTAATATTTTTAAAAGATCAAATCTTGTATTTTGTATTTACTTTAAATTATATCTTCCTTGACTTCCCATCCATTAAATCAAAACATGTCCATGATTCAGGAGAAAGTCTGATATAATCTGGAGCAAAGATGTCCAGTGTTTTTGGTAAATTAGGACTCTGGTGTCCAAAAAAATAGTAGTTTTGAAATCTAGGCTTAAATAAAAGACAAAAGAATTTGTAAATTCTAATTCTTCCTACATGTTAAAAACAAATTTTGGAGATTTGAAACTTTTCCTATATAGAACATGGATAGAATGAAAGAATCCATGAGATAGTACATAAAGAAACTTCTGAGCCTGTAGAGTAGATAGGATAAGAGTGAGAGAGAAAAGAGCAAAAGATTAGATGCCAATGTATGTAGTTCTCCCCCACCTACCCATTCTGGATCACCTTAGGGTAAGCCTCAAGATGAAGAGTGGATAATGACAGAAAACCTGCAGAAGTGTAGGTGCGTGTGGTGGTGGTGGTGGTGGGGTGATGAAAGAAAAGGAAGCTGGGGCCCCACAACCTTTAGTCCTAATGTGGAGGTCACTTGGCTGAATATCCCACACTAGCTTTGGACATGTGCAGCTGAGTTGCGATGGCTAAATGGCCACAGACTGCACCTATCCTACTCTCACCCTTGATTCCACACATTATGCACCTAATGAAGGAAATGTCTCAAAGTCACTGTGTGCCCCCAGTGGGGGACAGAGAAATCATTGATTCACTTGGGAGGGTTTCTTAAGGGAAGGGTCGAATGAACATTGTGGCCAAGATTCAGCAGAGCAGCAATGGCAGGAATGGGTTAGGTGGGGCCACATCAGAGCAGCAGAGCCTTCTGTTTGGAGAAGGAATGTGACATCTAGGCACTGAGTGTGCAGAAAAAAACAAAATAGAACATAAACATGGCTTCCATCAGCCACCGATGTCAAAAGAAGATGACAATAGGATAAACAATGACCAAGGGGGACAAGAGACATTTTAGAGAAGGCCACTACTCAAATTTGAGTTTTTCTGATGCCTCATGCTATGTCTAGGTGCTATCTTGGCCAGAAAGAAAAGGAAGGGGAAAAAAGCAGAGATAACACCAAAGGGACAAATTAAAAATGAAAGAGGTAAGTTACTTTTAAATGACATACTTAAAATCTCATCCATTCTAGCTCCTCCTATCACCATTAAATAGAATCTAAGCTTGAGAAAAATATGAATATAGTTGTAGATAAAAAAGAATGTTACATTTTTGCATATATGAGTTTAACATATGTCAAGTTTAAATACTCACCCCACACTAGTAAAACCTAATTTCTCTTACTTAAAACCAAAGTTCTAACTAATGCCAGCACAGAGCAGAGAAACTAGACCCTGGTTCATTGCTGTTGACTGTACCGCTAAACAAGAAGGGATAATATCATGACTGATAACTACTAGAAAGAGTGACCACATCACACTTCCATTACATAGCAACATGATCATTGCATAATTAAATTGTTGCTATTTTTTGACATCTGTTTTGTTCTGTAGAAGATTATTAAAACTACCCTTTGGTTACCATTGTCTTAAGACAATAAGTTTAGTATGGACAATTCTTACCCTTAAACGATTCATTGAATTAAATTATTATGGAAATCAAAATTTCAATTTGGGAATCCATTTTCTTCATTCAGTTATGGTTTTATAGCACTGAAGTGGGCAATGCCCCCAAGGGGAAGAAGTGGTACAAGTAGAATATACTTAGGTCAATGGTTTCTATTGAAATCATTTTTTTCATTACTCAACTTGCAGTAGTGAAAAAAAAAATCCTTCCAACTCGTTGCCTTCCCACAAGCACATGTGAAAATAGATTGCTCCTCTGGTGAACATCTCAAGATGGCTACAAATGCACATATCACAAAATATTGCAGTGTGCATGTGCTAGGACATGTGCTGGCAGTCTTGGTGAAGAAGCAAGGTATCTCACTGTTCTTAAGCACTTCCGCCATCCTTCAAGAAAATTTGAGGGCAGAGTCGAGGGGTAATGATGGATCAGTGTCATTGGAAAGTAAAGAAAATGACAGTGTGGACTCTCTATTCTTCAGGTCAATTTGGTCTTGCTGAGTCAGTTAGTACCCAGTTAGCCATCTCCATTGTAGAGTGAGATCCGCTCAGCAGAAATTTACAGACTCTGCAGGTCCTTAAGAAATAGGTTCTATGAAATACAATAATAGCCACTATATTTAAAGCAGCTCCTTTTCTTAAGATGCTTGATGTATCCTGATGAATTGAGAAGTCTCTAAATCAATTATCTCTGCAAATACCTTAAATTTTCAAATAGCAATTTAGACATTTTAAAAATCTGCTGTGAGTGATTGTGCTGGGGTAAATCTGATTCTTAACCCGTCAGTTGCCCTCTTCCCCTTCAAAGACTTCACATCTAAATAGAGATCCCTGGGAGATGATCTCTTTCAAAATTGATTTCATTATATCTTTGCTATTAATGATGCTTGTAGTGTGTGAAACATTAAATGATGACCTTGTAAGACTGCTATGTAGAAAATTTTGCTCAGCCAAGAAGTCATTTTATTTTATTTTTTAGGGTTGCACTTTTTTTATACTAACGTAGGATTTGGTAGTAGACTGTAATTAAACCATAGTCAATGGGCCTAGCTTTCACAAGCAATTAGATGTATTTACTTCTTTTTTTTGCTCCACTACTGAGGATATGTGCTGGCTTTGTGGAATCACTAAGATGTACCCCTCTGCCCCCACTTTTCTTTTTAACTCCTGCTCAGAGCAAAGAGAATGCACAGCATTCTGCAATGTTTCTATTCTATTATTGCTTGAAATATTGACTTCATATTTCACTAGAGAAATTTAGTGAGTACAGGAATGTAAATTACTATTTAAGTATCTCTCCATGTTCCCTTTACCTTTTATGTCTTTCCCACTGTATAACCTTTCTACCCTTCCTATAATTCCATTCCTTTTATGTTATACACAAAGCTGAAAATGGGCAGGACTCAAAGGCCTAGAACATCTTATGCAAGAATACAAGAGACTCGATTATGACATAACACTTTGGATATTTTTCACATTTAACAAAATAAGAAAACATACCCAAATCAGAATTTACAGTTCAAAATAACAAGGAAATTGGCATCTGCAGATATCAAGATACCATCACAATTGGGCCAAGTATCTTTTTTCCAAATTGTTCATTTTTAGTCACTTTCTTTAAATCAACCACATATATGATTGCTGTATTTTGATATTTATGTACTCTTGAGAAAGGGCATTGATGAAAATCCTTAAATATTGTTTCATCAATAATTATGTGGTTTCCATACTTGGTGATGGAGGTAGCTGAAAGACCATTTTCAGTATTATATCCTTTTCTAAATCATTTCTTATGATTTAAAAATTATAAATAAACGTTGCTGCTTCACTATAATCCCAAAGGGCCTTATGAAAAATACAGATATATACACAAGTATATTCAGACATACAATTTTACATATTTTATATTAGTAAGGGAAGGCTGTGGTAGAAGTTCCTGGGGCACCTACCACACTTGATTTGCCATAGCAACATCGTTTTTGGATCAGTCAAAACCCCATAGATTGCTTCCAGGTCCTGGCTATTGTAAATAGAGCTGCAATGAACATTGTGGTACATGACACTTTTTGACCTATGGTTTTCTCAGGGTATATGACCTGGAAGCAACCTAAATGTCCATCGACAGATGAATGGATAAAGAAGATGTGGCACATATATACAATGGAATATTACTCAGCCATAAAAAGAAATGAAATGGAGGTATTTGTAATGAGGTGGATGGAGTTAGAGTCTGTCATACAGAGTGAAGTAAGTCAGAAAGAGAAAAACAAATACAGTATGCTAACACATATATACGGAATCTAAGGAAAAAAAAAAAAAAGGCCATGAAGAACCTAGTGGCAAGACGGGAATAAAGACACAGACCTACTAGAGAATGGACTTGAGGATATGGGGAGGGGGTGGGGTGAGATGTGACAGGGTAAGAGAGTGTCATGGACATATATACACTACCAAATGTAAAATAGATAGCTAGTGGGAAGCAGCCGCATAGAACAGGGAGATCAGCTCGGTGCTTTGTGACCACCTAGAGGGGTGGGATGGGGAGGGTGGGAGGGAGGGAGATGCAAGAGGGAAGAGAAATGGGAACATATTGTATATGTATAACTGATTCACTTTGTTATAAAGCAGAAGCTAACACACTATTGTAAGGCAATTATACTTCAATAAAGATGTTTAAAATAAAAATAAAAAATAAAAAAAATAAAAAAAATAAAAAAAACCCAAAACCCCATAGAGATATATGCAAGAGTTTGCATTTTTTATTCTGGACCTCCTCGGGATACACTAATTTGCTACAGCTGCGCCCCTGCCCATTCACTCCTAGGTTCCTGGCAAGCCTGACCTTGATGGCTGACAGGTGTGGAAGCTACTGGCTCAAGGGAAAGAAAATTAACCCTATATCTGCCAGAGTCTTTTTATGCCCGAATGGGGATAATCTTCACGTCTCAGCATGAACTACCAGTATACATGTTTTTAATCAGTCAGAAAGCATTCTGGTCCTAAAAGCACTGTGACACAGAGTTATAACTAGAGACATGACCTAGAGTTGGAAAGATAAAAATAGGCAACTGCTGGTTCAGTAGACATGCTAGCAGACCCTTTAACATTCTTAGAAAAGAAAATATGTAGAATGTCCTGGCTCATTTTGAGGAGAGAAGAAAACAATTGCTCTGTTTCTCCTTCACAATTTGCTCTCTTCAGAAAAACGAGCTCCTATAAATGTTTTAAAGGATTGAACCATTTTGAAATGGTGAATTTTTGACCATTTTAATTATTAGATTTGTTTTCTTTTCTGTTTGGTGCACAACCTAAAATGGCTTGTGCTGGTAGTGCGCCACGGTAAAAAGCTCAGATGACAGTAGGAAATTGCTTTCGTGATGAAGGGAAGCATTAATGAAAGCTTCTCTCATGTTTACCCTTTTAAATTGGCCCTGCAGGAGTTGTCTAAACTACCCCATTGGCAGTGGTTGGTTGATACACAGGTTGCGAAATGTTCTATGTCTGTAGGTGGTGGTTGAGTTTAGAGGTATCTACATTTTTCTGATCTGGTTTGGTATGTCATTGAAGTTTCATTTAAACTCTTTGTCACCTTGTGGTCTGGTAAAACCGAAGTCTTTACCTATGAAGAAAATATTGTTGTATGTTTGAGAAAATGTCACATTTTGCTTCCCACAAGGCTGAGTAATGTTGGCTCTCAAGATACTATAAATCATTCTGTGGCTTCAGGGCTTCAGTAGACACAAGTAGCTAGGGATTTTTTTTTTTTTTTTTTTTTTTTTTTAGAAGAAAAGTAACCAAAGCAAAATCAAAGGAGGATTTTTTAAAATGTGAATTTCCTGAACTGCACCAAATTCAACTATACATTTGAGATACCCAAAGAAGTTCACTAAATAAACTTTATAGTTCACTTGGGAATCTTTCAGTTGAGTCAGAGAGTAAGAAAAGATTCATGTGGTTCAGCTGTCTAAGGGTACTCAGCATGAGACACCAGTGCAGAGTGAAGGCTCCCCTAGGATGGCCTATCTTATTCCCACTGTTGTGCTATTCCTTGATGCTTGTCTTCTCACCCTCAATAGTATGACAGGTGTGGTGCTCAGAGCATCTGAAAAGGCAGTTAGTAGAAGCTGGTATCTTTCATAGAAAATCAAATGTCCTCCCTGGAGGATTCAGTTGATAAGGGTACATATTTGATCTCTGGAATAATTCTATTTAACTTTTTTTTTAGTTTTTAATCCTGAAATTTTCTCTGGTGAAAGGCAAGGGGAATTTACAGCTATTCAGCTGCTAGTGAGGGTCAAATCTTAAATTTTTGAATCATTTGGTTTTTCACAACCACTCTAAAATATAGATTTTTATTCTCATTTTGTAGATGAAGAAATTGTAACCATGAGAGGTTGAATTCTTGCTCAGTCAACTAATGAGTGTTAGAATCCCAGTATTTATCCTGCTTTGCCTTGATCTAAGACTATCTACTGTCCTCTGTATCAAGCTTCCTCCTCTGGGGGAAAATGGTAGAAATTTAAGATTTTCCTTAGAAACGTAAAATATGATAAGTCTTAAAGATTTTCTAGTTCAACTCTTGTTTACTTAACATAGACAAAAATGAAGACCTGTAGAGAATAAGGAACTAGCCCTAAATCAAACCTTGTTTAATCAGTTTTTTAGTGGGGGTAATAATTTTTGTGTAATTTACTTAGACTAATAGATAAGCTTTGACTAGACCAGTGTAATCAGTATCACAGTTGATATGCAGAAAATTTCCATCATCCCAAAATTTTCCTCATATTCTTTTTCTGTTAATTAATCTCCTACTATTTTTTCTGTACATCACTGATATGCTTTACATCACTATAGATTAATTTTGCTTGATCTAGAATTTTGTGTGTGTAAAAATCAAACTGTATAACTTATTTGGCTCACCATAATCCCTTTTATATTTATTTATGTAGTTAAGATATCATATTACGGTCTTTTTTTTTAATTGCTGAACAGTATTTCATTTTATTGATATACTACACTTTATTCATTCACTTGAATTATTTATAGTTCTTGCCTATTGAGAAGAAAGTCTCTATGAGCTTTTGCATGCAAGGCATTTCATACCTCTTAGGTAAATACTCAGAAGAATTGCTTAGGTGTATGGTAAGAAATTGCCAAACTGATTGCCAAAGTGGTTATTTAATTTCATATTCCCACCAGTAATGTATTACTTTCTCCCCATCCTTGTTAACACCTGGCATTTTCAGTATTTTTAATTTTAGCCATTCTAGTAGGTGTATGGCAATATCTCATGGTTTAACATCTCACTTTCCTGGGGCCAAAAGCATTGAGCATCTTTTTTTTGCATTTGTTGGCCATTCATGTATCTTCTTTGGTAAAATGTCTGTTCAAAACTTTTACCTATTTTTTTTAATTGGGGTTCTAATTTTCTTCTTGAGTCATAAGAATGATTTTTATATTCTGAATATAAGTCCTTCATCAGATACATGTAACACAAATATGTTCAACTAGTCTGTGGATTGCCTTTCCATTTTTTTAAAGATAGTTTTCATAGAATTGGAGTGTTAATTTTGGTGAAGTCATTTTTTATTTTTTTTGCATTCTACATAAGAAACATTTGCCTAAATAAAGTTAAAATGTTTTTTCTTCTATGTTTTCTTCTGGAAATTTTAAATTTTAAAATTTAAAATTTTTAAGTTCAATTTTATATGTGTTATGAGGTAAGGGCTATATTTATTTTTTCCATAGGGATATCTATTTGTTGAAAACATTGTCCTTTCCCCATTAAATAACTGCCATGTCTTTTTGCAGTTTTTAAAAGAGTTTTAAAAAATGCACTATTAGTGTGTTTGTCTATTTCTGGACTCTCTATTTTGTTTTATTGATCTGTATGTTTCTCCTTGCACAAACACTACAATGTCTTGATTACTGTAGCTTTTTAGTAAGTATTGAAATCAGACAGTGTAATCCTCTTTTTGAAAAGTGTTTTGGCTAAGTTCTTTGCATTTCATACAAATTTTAGAATCAGGTTGCCAATGTTAAAGAAAAGCCTGATGGAATTGTGTTGGGATTGTATTGAAATCTATAAAATAATTTGGAGAGAATATACATTTTAACCATGATGAGTCTTTCATAACCAAGTGTCTTTTCATTGTCCCAACAATGTTTGAATTATTCACTATGTTCATCTTGAACATATTTTGTTAAATTTACCCCTAAACATTTCTTTTTTGTATGTCATTATAAATGGTATGTTTTATTGGAAATTTTATTTTCTAACTGTTCTTTACTAACATAGAAATACCCTGGACTTTTCTATAATAATTCTGCATCCTGTGACTGTTAAAATCACTGTTTTTTACACAGTTTTGCTGTTGTTGATTCCCTAGAATGTCCTATATACATATTCATGTCAAATGTTCACTAGGACAATTTTATTAATTTTTTCCCAATCTTTATATCTTTTATTTATTTTTGCTTCCCTTCTTACACAGCTAGAACTTCCAGTAGGATATTGAATAGAAGTGGAGGAAACCATTTTCTTGCCTTGTTTCCAGTCTTAGGGGAAAGCATTTAGACTTTCACTATCATACAGGTTCACTATAAATTTTTCATACATGCCTTTTAATAGGTTGAGAAAATTCTTCTCCAAGTCCAGTGTGCTGATAGCTTTTAACTTAACTGAATGCTGGATTTTAAAAAATGTTTGTTTTCCACATATATTGAAATGATCATATGGGTTTTTTAAATTCTCTTAATATTTTCAATTACATGGATTATTTTTCAAATATTAAATCAACTGTTTAATTCCTAGGATATACATCACTCCATCAATGTAAGTATCCTCTTTATATATTTCCAAATTCAATTTTCTAATATTTTGTTAAGGATTTTTGTGTTTGTGTTCATGAGGGAAGTCGTCTGTAGTTTTCTTTCAGTATCTTTGCCAGTTTTGGTATCAATGTATACTTGCCTCATAAAATAAATTGGGATTGTTCCCTCCTCTTTTTTCTGGAAGAGTTTGTGTATAATTGTGGTTGGTTGAAATCAGCTCCTAAGCCATCTAGGCTTAGACTATTGCTTATGGGAAAGACTCTAACTACAAATTTGATTTGTTTGTATTGATTCAGAGTTTCAGGTTTTCTTTTTCTTTTTGTCTCAGTTTTTAAAAATTTGTATCTCTTAATATGTTTGTGCATTTCATCAAGGTTGGAAGATTTATTAGGATATTGATTAATTATAGTTTCCTATTATTCTTTCAATGTCTATAGGATTTGTATTGAGTTTCATTCTTTCATTCCTGATATTGATTATTTAAGCTGTTGCCTATTCTTGATCAGATATTCCTTTACTTTTATTTTTATTGAGATATAATTGACATTAACATTATATTAGTTTCAGGTGTACAACATAATGATTCTGTATTTGTATATATTGTAAAATGACCACCACAATAAGTCTAATTAACATTCATCTCCAAACTTAGTTAAAAATTTTTTTTCTTGTGATGAGAACTTTTAAAATCTTTTCAAAAGTTTTTAATAACTTCCACAAAAAATTTCATATTTTCACCTCTGACTCTGTAATTCATGTTCTCATCAGTTTCACCTAAATTACAGGTACCCATGGTCTCCTAACAAGTTTTATGCTTGTTTTACCATTAGTATTGCTCCTTTCCTACCTGTTCTCATTTTGGCCAGAGGACCTGGATCATATCAATATTTTATTACCCCATTGCTTAAACTTCCTCAATGAATTCTCACCAAAATTAAATAAATTCTCAACTTCTCAATATAGCACACAGCATTATTATCTAGTTCCAGTTTAATAACTTCCCATTTATTGAGAAGCATTCTAAACCTTAGTCATTCTGAACTGCTCTGAAGGCAGTGCACAGTCTCTTAGCTCTCTGCTTTAAAAGGACTATTTTCCCTCTAAAATACCCTTTGTCCAACCCCATTGCCAACTTTCTCTCTTACACCCTTCTCATTCATTGCTGGTGGGAATACAAAATGATACAGCTACTTTGGAAGATAGGTTAGCAGTTTCTTACAAAACTAAACATACTCTTACCATATGATCCAGCAATTGTGCTTGGTATTTACACCAAAGGGTTGAAAACTCATGTCACTACAAAAACCTGCAAACAGATGTTTATAGCAGATTTATTCATAAATGTTAAAACTTGGAAGCAACCAAGATGTCCTTCAGTAAGTGAATGGATAAATAAACTGTGGTATATGCAGACAAATGCATATTACTAAGTGAAAGAAGGCAATTTGAAAAGGCTACATACTGTGTGATTCCAACTATATGGCATTTTGGACATGGCAAAACTATGGAGACAGTAAAAAGGTCAGTGGTTGCCAGTGTTTGGAGTAAGGAGATGGATGAGTAGGCAGAGCACACAGAATTTTTAGGGCAATGAAAATACTCTGTATGATACTATAATGATGGTACATATCATTATATTGTACATTTGTTCTGTTAACAAAGAGACAACAGACCCAAAATGGAGTCACATGTGCTAAGCCCATGTCACCAAACAGAAACTTAATACCTAACCTAACTGCAATTTCAGCCTCTCCCAGGGATGTAATCCTAACCAGTCAGTCTGGAATTTCCTGTTAAGCAGTAGTGAGGTAATCTGCCTGATAGGCCCAGAGGAAGATGACTTTGCCTGAAACAATCAGCTCTTTGCTAGAATAACTTCTTTGTTCTGACTCTTATAAAAGTCTTCCATTTTGTACTGCTTTTCAGAGCTCCTTTCTATTTGCTAGATGGGATGCTTGCCTGATTCATGAACTGTTGAGTAAAGCCAATAAGATCTTTAAATTTTACTCAGTTGAATTTCGGTTTTTAATAGTTCAAACCCATAGTATGATCAACACCAAAAGTGAACCCTTAAGTAAATTATGGACTTTGGGTGATTATGATGTGTCAGTGTAGGCGCATCAGTTGTAACAAATGTACCACCTTGGTGAGTGATATTGATAATGGAGGAGGCTATGCATGCATGGGGGCAGGAGGCATATGGGGAATCTCTATACGTTCCTCTCAGTTTTGCTGTTAACTGCCCTAAAAAAGTCTTTAAAAATAATAACAACAACAAAAGCAAAAGTTGAATAAAAGGTAAATAATATAGGTGAATGGCTGGCTAACATAACTGGAAGTTCCAAAGGAAGGGTAGATTTCATCTGTCTTGATTTAGATGCTCATCTTTACCCTCAAAGATCCAATTTTATTCTGGTTCCCTGTATTTCATAGTACTAGAGTTTACCCAACTCTGACTTCCTTCATGATGTCAAAATGACTGACAATTCCAGGCTTCATATCTTCATACTACATCTTTCAGAAAGACACAAAAGTTGGCTACAAGTAGCTCTCAGAGAAATCTAAAAATATATATCTTTTCTAGATGTCCATAGCATAATTCTTTTTGAATCTTGAACGAACTTGACCTCTGAAATTGATCATATTTCCATCCCAGATAAATCCCGTATGGACAAAGAAATGCTATATGCTGATTGGAGTAGACTTTAGGTACCTGAACCAAGCACTGTGTTAGTGGCATTTTGTTACCTCAGTAGGGTTATACTTATCAGAAATCATCTCTGGAGCTTGGAGTGAGCAAATTACTCCCAACCACCAAATCTATGGCTTTTAGATAGTTTGGAAAAAGAGTGAATCTTGGGGATAAAACGTGGACATTTCTAACTATAGCTAGATATGATGAATTCTAATATTTTTCCAAAACATCCCATGAAATTAGAGTTGATAAATTTACCAAGTGAAAACACTTGACATCCAGTTAAATTTGAATTTCAGACAAATAATGATTAATTTTTAGTCTAATATGTTCTCTGAAACACTGTACTTGAAATTCCATTTAACTTCAATACTTAAATGATTTATTCAAAATTTTAAAAATTAAAGACTGCAACTTTATGAGAAACAAAGTAAATAATAATAAGATTAAGGCTGTCTGTAGTTTTCAGATGATTAGTCCATCCAGTGACCATGCATGCATCCACAATTGGGTGAAAGTGTTAAGGAGGAAAATCAGTTCAACACCCCTGGTTTCAACGAGGAGGACATATCCTTAAGTCCTACATGTCTCTCTCTGACCCCTTACTGATTGCTGAACTTGGCAAGAGTTTGTTTGCCTCTATACTGTTTCCTTTTTAGGAGGAAGCTACCTCTCATATCTCAAAGAGCAGCTTCTACTGTTGCATGCAGGAAGTCTCTTATTCCAAGCTGCTTGACTGGATAAAGTTCTCCAACTCAGCTTTAGACTTAGGAAGTCCATTTGACTCTCATTCTACAGATTTCCATTTAACTTAGATTTTATTAATAATAAAGGGGCATTCTAACCCCATCTACCGCTCCTTTTGCCCCACTTGATCTACAGAACTTGAGAGGAAAAAGGTACTATTTATATGCCTTCCTTAGAAATCTCAACCCAAATCATATCTGTTAATTTATATGTGCTGACACTAAAAAGTTACCAGTATATGCTACATGTTTACATGAACAACATAAATTTTGGAATTTTTAATTTATACATTTTGAAATAAAACTCAAAATTTGTGGAATAGTAAACATATATTCCCCATTTTTAATTATTATAATAAAAATTGTATATAATAATGGAATACAGAAATGGAGGGATATATTTCTGAAGACATATAAAAATGGCTGTATCATGTGAATTACTCAGAGAAATCAAAAAAGAAATGGCACTAAACATTAGATGAAAGAAAGAATACAGGCAATTTAGTATAATAATCCAAAAGTATAGATTCTGGAGAAATTCAGCTGAATTTGTATTCAAATTCATATGTCTAAGCTCTGTCCACAAAGTCCCAAAACAGCCAACCCCAAAGAAGGCAAAACATACTTCTAGAGAGGTCGGGATTTTAGGTGGGAAGGTGAACATGGAAGAATTTGTGGCCAGCTTTATATAGCTAGTGACATGTTATTTGAAACACTACATTGAGAGGGTTTTACTTTCCTTATCACTATAGTGTTAGATGCCACATGAAAAGTTGTGTTTCAAAATTAACAAAACAAGTACTGAGACAGGATCATCTAGAAACTTCAAGGATATTACATTCTAGACATGGACTTTCTGAGATAGGCACCCCCCTCAGAAGTGGGAACCTTTAAAATAAAGCTATGGCCTCAGCCCTTGGTGAGAAGTTTACAAAACAAGCTGTACTTTGCATCTCTGGGTCTAACAAAGATCACATATCAAAGCTTCATGACCAAATTAATGTGTAGCTTATCCCCCTCCCCAAGGTCTTTCCCTTGGTTTTATTATTACTGACAATATTGTAAGAGTGGTGTGAAATGGCCAGTTCACACATGTGCCACGTTTTGTACACTACCTGAACCTGCTGGAACATGATTGTCCTAAGAATGATGACAGTCATAAACATCTTCTGGCAGAAGCTTGCAAAATCTGCACCTATTTTAGTCACTCAGTAATGACCCATAAAATTCTTTGAGAACTACAGGAGAAAAACAATGTACATAATCATGCATAAATTAAAACTGGAAGTGCCAGTTCAATGGAATACGACTTCTCACACTCTGGAACAACTGTGGAGCAATTGAAAAATAAACAAACCTGTAAAACGTGGGTGCAGCCAACGGTCAACAGAGAAGGTGTTCTCTGTTGGAGATCAAACCATTACCCAGCACTTTTGTTGAGTAGATTTCCTCTTTGGTCTGTGAAAATATTCAGAGTAATTTACATAATCCTTCCTGGAGTGTTCTCTTACAAAAGCAGTGCCAATCTGAATAAATGAGAGGTAAAATGTTCATCTTGATTTCCCTTTGCATTAAGGACCATTTTTCTGCAGGAAATATGATACATGCAATATTGTTCCTGATTTTCTTGTTTACATCAAGGTTTCAAGTTTAAGCTCTATCATGTTCATGGGTGAACAATTCAGAAAAGCCCTTTATTTTATCAAGGTTCAAAGAAATAAAAAAATATCTGACATCCTTAAAACTATGTTCATAGAACTCAAAAATTGTTAATTCATAGAGTATTTCTTAACAATATTTCAGAATCACTTTCTCAGTCCTACTCACTGTGAGTAGGACTCTTTAGCGTATTTGGAATTGAAAAAATAATCAGGTTTATGGTCAGGTTTCCATCTTTGTCTTCTCAATTTGAAATCCTGTCCTGTGGTTATTTGGAAATTTCTCAAGTAGAAAGCAATGGGACCAGAGTTTTCTCTGTGATCTAGCATTATGTCCAGTAGTCAATAGTGTGGCTGCATTAATACCCCCTCAAGAAGCAAGACTGTATTTGGAGGAATTGACCCCAGATCTTGAGGTGGGTTTAAATGATCCTAGTGTAATCCCAACTCACTTGCTAGAAGTTGCTTTACTAATGGATATGTGACCAGTTCTGTAGCAGATTTATAAGAGACCTTTGGGAAAATTCTTTCTTACTCTTCAGAGTGAATAAGAACATTTTTCTCTCTCCACCATGGTTGTGAATGAGGAAACATGTAGCCCCTATTTCTTTTAGTATCTATCTTAAATCTTTGGAAGAATGAGAGTCTGGATGAAACCAACAAGAAGTTTGTTGACCTGCTGGACAAACCAACACTAAATCTGGCCCACCTGATTTCCTGTTACGTGAGCTATTAAGTGACCTATTCTCTAAACGTCATTGTTTTAGGCTTTGTTATTTACAACGAGAGACACTCCAACAGACTCAAGAGAGTCACAAATTTTTCTTTCTAATAAGGCTAGTACTTTGTGGGGCAGAGGGTTGCAGATGCTCTGACAGTAAGTGTATAGGCCAAAGAAGTAGCCCCTTTAGACAGTCAGAAAAAATTCACACTCAAAATATCAGCTCAGGAAAAAACAATCTCACACTTTTGGGCCAGTTCTGTAATCATTGTAAAACACTGAAGTATATTTATCACAATAATGGTAGAGAGCATTGCAATCTAATAACATATTTGGAAAATATGGAGTCACCACATACACAATTATAGATTATTAATTCTCAAAAAAAAGAATATAATTAATCACCTGGAATGATAGGAAGAGCATACTACTGGACACGAAGAAACCTATGGTTTTGTTTTCATTCTGTAGCTTTCAAACTTACCTCTTAGGAGGACATAGTTTTCTCATTGGTAAAATGAGGCACGTGAGCAATGTTTCTATAAAGTAATTCACAATTTTAAATTATTAGATCGGATTTTAAGGAGTTTGAAAACACAAATCAAGGCACCTAATTGCTTTTGCTCTCATGTTCCTCATCTGTTAAAGGGAATTGTAAAATATCAGATGTATGCATATCAGGCCTAGAACCCTTTTTTTTTTGAGAACCATATCTGCCCCCTTCCCAACTGGTGCCACACCCTTGTCATTGCTTATTACACAGTAAATTCATTAGTTCAGGTGGTTTGAAAGAAGTTGATCTGACTCTCTCAAGGTAGACACTAGACTCGGCCTGACCAATCAAGGATTAGCACCAGCAATTGGTACAGGAATAGAAATTTGAAGCAGGCTAGACCAATTAATCCCCTCTTAGGACGTTGGCTGCAGCGAATTAGAGAGAAACCTCCCTTACCTACAAACACAAACCCAAAACAATTAAGAAAATGGTAAAAGGAACATACATATCGATAATTACCTTAAATGTGAATGGATTAAATACTCCAACCAAAAGACACAGGCTTGCTGAATGGATACAAAAACAAGACCCATATATATGGTGAATACAAGAGACCCACTTCAGACCTAGGGACACATACAGACTGAAAGTGAGGGGATGGAAAAAGATATTCCATGCAAATGGAAATGAAAAGAGAGCTGGAGTAGCAATATTCATATCAGATAAAATAGACTTTAAAATAAAGAATGTTACAAGAGACAAGGAAGGACACTACATAATGATCAAGGGATCAATCCAAGAAGAAGATATAACAATTATAAATATATATGCACCAAACATAGCAGCAACTCAATACATAAGGCAAATGCTAACAGCTATAAAATAGGAAATCGACAGTAACAAAATAATAGTGTGGAACTTTAACACCTCACTTACAACAATGGATAGATCATCCAGACAGAAAATTAATAAGGATATACAAGCTTTAAATGACATAATAGACAAGATAGATTTAATTGATATTTATAGGACATCCCATCTGAAAAGAGCAGATTACACTTTCTCCTTGAGTGCACACTGAACATTCTTCAGAATAGAACACATCTTGTGTCACAAATCGAGCCTCAGTAAATTTAAGAAAATTGAAATCATATCAAGCATCTTTTCTGACCACATGCTATGAGGTTAGAAATCAATTACAGGGAAAAAACATAAAAAAACACAAACACATGGAGGCTAAACAATACGTTACTAAATAACCAAGAGATCACTGAAGAAATCAAAGAGGAAATGAAAAATACCTAGAGACAAAGGACAATGCAAATACGATTATCCAAAACCTATGGGATGCAGCAAAAGCAGTTCTAAGAGGGAAGTTTATAGTAATACAATCCTACCTCAAGAAACAAGAAAAATCTGAAATAAACAGTCTAACCTTACACCTAAAGGAACTAGAGAAAGAAGAACAAACGAAACCCAAAGTTAGTAGAAGGAAAGAAATCATAAAGATCAGAGCAGAAATAAATGAAATAGAAACAAAGAAAACAATAGAAAGGATCAATCAAACTAAAAGCTTGTTCTTTGTGAAGATAAACAAAATTGACAAACAATTAGCCAGATTCATCAAGAAAAAGAGGGAGAGGACTCACATCAATAAAATTAGAAATGTAAAAAGAAAAGTTACAACAGAAAACACAGAAATACAAAGCATCCTAAGAGACTACTGCAAGCAACTCTATGCAAGTAAAATGGACAATATGGAAGAAATGGACAAAATCTTAGAAAGGTATAGCCTTCCAAGACCAAATCAGGAAGAAACAGATAATATGAACAGACCAATCACAAGTAATGAAATTGAAACTGTGATTAAAAGTCTTCCAACAAACAAAAGTCTAGGACCAGATGGCTTCAAAGGTGAATTCTATCAAACATTTAGAGAAGAGCTAACACCCATCATTCTCAAACTCTTCCAACAAATTGTAGAGGAAGGAACACTCTCAAACTCATTCTATGAGTCCACCATCACCCTGATATCAAAACCAGACAAAGATACTACAAGAAAAGAAAATTACACAATATCACTGATGAATATAGATGCAAACACCCTCAAAAAATACTAGCAAACAGAATCCAACAACACATTAAAATGATCATACACCATGATCAAGTGGGATTTATCCCAGGGATGCAAGGATTCTTCAATATACTCAAATCAATCAATGTGATACACCATATTCACAAATTGAAGAATAAAAACCATATGATCATCTCAATAGATGCAGAAAAAGCTTTTGACAAAATTCAACACCCATTTATGATAAAAACTCCCCAGAAAGTGGGCATAGAGGGAACCTACCTCAACATAATAAAGGCCATATATGACAAACCCACAGCAAACATCATTCTCAATGGTGAAAAACTGAAAGCATTTCCTCTAAGGTCAGGAACAAGACAAGGCTGTCCACTCTCACCACTATTATTCAACATAGTTTTGGAAGTCCTAGCCACATCAATCAGAGAAGAAACAGAAATAAAAGGAATCCAAATCAGAAAAGAAGAAGTAAAACTGTCACTGTTTGCAGATGACATGATACTATACATAGAGAATCCTAAAGATGTCACCAGAAAATTACAAGAGCTAATCAGTGAATATGGTAGAAAACTACTAGAGCTAATCAGTGAATTTGGTAATGTTGCAGGATACAAAATTAATGCAGAAATCTCTTGCATTCCTATACACTAATGATGAAAAATCTGAAAGAGAAATTAAGGAAACACTCCCATTTACCATTGCAACAAAAAGAATAAGATACCTAGGAATAAACGTACCTAGGGAGACAAAAGACCTGTATGGAGAAAACTATAAGACACTGGTGAAAGAAATTAAAGGTGATACAAACAGATGGAGAGATATACCATGTTCTTGGATTGGAAGAATCAATATTGTGAAAATGACTATACTACCCAAAACAATTTACAGATTAAATGGAATACCTATCAAATTACCAATGGCATTTTTTACAGAACTAGAACAAAAAGTCCTAAAATTTGTATGGAGACACAAAAGACCCCGAAGAGCCAAAGCAGCCTTGAGGGAAAAAAACAGAGCTGAAGGAATCAGGTTCCCTGATTTCAGACTATACTACAAAGCTACAGTAATCAAGACAATATGGTACTGGCACAAAAACAGAAACATAGATCAATGGAACAAGATAGAAAGCCCAGAGATAAACCCATGCACTTATGGTCAACTAATCTATGACAAAGGAGGCAAGGATATACAATGGAGAAAAGACAGCCTCTTCAATAAGTGGTGCTGGGAAAACTGGACAGCTACATGTAAAAGAATGAAATTAGAACACTCCTTAACACCATACACAAAAATAAACTCAAAATGGATTAGAGACCTAAATGTAAGGCCAGACACTATCAAACTCTTAGAGGAAAACATAGGAAGAACACTCTTTACCATAAATCACAGCAAGATTTTTTTGATCCACCTCCTAGAGTAATGGAAATAAAAACAAAAATAAACAAATGTTACCTAATGTAACTTACAAGCTTTTGCAAAGGAAAGGAAACTACAAACAAGACGAAAAGACAACCCTCAGAATGGGAGAAAATATTTGCAAACCAATCAACAGACAAAGGATTAATCTCCAAAATATATAAACAGCTCATGCAGCTCAATATTAAAAAAACAAACAACCCAATACAAAAATGGGCAGAGGACCTAAATATACATTTTTCCAAAGAAGACATACAGATGCACACTAGGCACATGAAAAGCTGCTCAACATCACTAATTATTAGAGAAATGCAAATCAAAACTACAATGAGGTATCACCTCACACCAGTTAGAATTTGTATCATCAGAAAATCTACAAACAACAAATGCTGGAGAAGGTGTGGAGAAAAGGGAACCCTCTTGCTCTGTTGGTGGGAATGTAAATTGATAGAGCCACTATGGAGAATCGTATGGAGCTTCGTTAAAAAACTAAAAATAGAATTACCATATGATCCAGGAATCCCACTACTGAGCATATACCCAGAGAAAACCATAATTCAAAACGACACATGCACCCCAATGTTCATTGCAGCACTGTTTACAATAGCCAGGTCATGGAAGCAACCTAAATGCCCATCGACAGACGAATGCATAAAGAAGATGTGGCACATATATACAATGGAATATTACTCAGCCATAAAATGGAATGAAATTGGGTCATTGTAGAGACATGGATGAATCTAGATACTGTCATACAGAGTGAAGTAAGTCAGAAAGAAAAAAACAAATATCGTATATTAACGCATTTATATGGATCCTAGAAAAATGGTACAGATGAACTGGTTTGCAGGGCAGAAATTAAGACACAGATGTAGAGAACAAATGTATGGACACCAAGGGGTAAAGTGGCAGGGGTGGTGGTGGTGGTGGTGGTGTGATGAATTGGGAGTTTGGGATTGACATATATACACTAATATGTATAAAATGTATAATTAATAAGAACCTGCTCTATAAAAAAATAAATAAAATTAAATTAAAAAAGAAAAAAAGAAAAAAAAAGAAACCTCCCTTTTTCTGAGATTGTGAACAAGGAGGAAAATTTGACTTTAGTTTGCCAATGACCGTTTTGCTATTGCTTGGAGGGAGCATTATTGAGAATGAAGATAAGTGGAAGGGAATAGAGTTAAGAGACAGAGAGGATTTCATTTTTAATTCTTGCATTCAAATGTTTGAATATGATTTTTTGTTTGTTTCATGAGCTGATAGATTCTATTTTTTTTTAAGATAGTAATTTTCCTCACATTTCTATCACTAAATGCTTAAAACATCAACTGATATTAATAACTTAAAAATTTATTGGAAATTTTTAATGAGATAAAGCATGCGAAAGAGCTTTCTAAAATGCAAATAACTATGCAAAGGTTACCAAAACTATTATATATTATTTATTTTTCTGATAAACTATAGAAAAATACTTTTATTTAAGAATAAAATACTTTTTTGTTATTATTATTCAAATAGACACTATCTTAAATAAAACATCTAATTTTTGTACCCTTATCTTTGCTGTTTTAGGAGAACCTACTTGACTTATCTCATGGTCAAGAAACATGTCAAATATCTATGGATTTGTGTGCATAATATATGATTGCTGAGTAGGAAGCAGGAGTATATTCTCTTACTATATAATACTGTTTTAATTTTCTTCTGTTAGAGCTCTTATAACACTTTGAGCTTTTAGAATAAAGGTGATAAATGCCCAAAATTAGTATTCCAATGGTTTAATAAGAATGAAAATAGAGACTTTGTGAGGTACGCTGAGTCTACAAGACTTTAAATAGGATCTGAAATCATTAATCCACAATTTCTGGACTAACCCACTTCAATAAAGAAGAGTTCCAGAACCTAGCTTGCAAAATGATTATATGGTTAATGCAGGTTTAAATTTTCTTTCAATTATAAGACATAGTCTGGAAAATGCTCTAAAGAGAATAAAGAAAAAAGGCCTATAAGAGGTACATTTGGTGTAAAGTGATTTTAAATATGCTTCTTAATTGCTGGGGGCTATTTCGATTTTCATCTAATCATTGAATTACTGAAGCTCAATTCATCTGATAAAATAGTTGAGCTTAGTGGTAATGAAGTCAGGTAATGTCTTATCTGGGTGTCAGGCCAGGCATCAAATGGGCAGTGTGTTTAACCATTAATAAGGAGTTTACAGACTGAAATACATTCATCCAAGTTACATATCTCAAGCCAATTCATTGGAATAAGAAAAGGTTTAGAAATGGGAAATCATTTGAGAAGCTGGGTCTTTAACTATTTAATAAAATTACTTGTTATTTAAATAAAGGTAATTAAAAGTGTAATGCTCTGGAACTATTAGGCACCTACTCAAAAAGAGAGGATTTTTGTTTTGTGAAAGAGCTAATACCTTGAAGAAAGCATAAGCTTCACAATGAGAATCCCGTAGATACTTTTAAAGAGCTGGAGATTAACTCATTTAAATAAACCGTCATTTTATGACTTTTTCACCAGGGAAGCCAGCACTTCCTTAGGGCTCTTGAATTAGGGAGTTCCACACCAGGGTTCTGTAAATTTGTTATGTGGGCATTCATATTATCAAGACCTTCACTTCTGCAGGAGACCTCACATGGGCAGAAATCAAAGAAATGTAGTAATCTTGTGATTTCAGCAATCTCCTGTCTATAATGCTTTTGGTTTTCTATTGCACCTCTCTTAAACAAGAAACAAACTAACAAAAAAAACTCTGAAACCATTATTTGTTTGATTCTAATGAGTAACATATATATTGGAAGGCCAGACCCAACTGCACTTTCTCAGGTGTTCATTCCCATAAAGGAATTTTTATACAAGTTGGTTTTGTATCATAAAATGTAAAAAAATTTATACAACTGCTCAGTACAAGTTTCAGGGCAGGTTTATAGTAAAAAAAAAAAAAAAAAGATATTTTAAATGAAAATGTACAAATGTACTGGCTCTTCCAAATTTTTACATGAACTCAAGCAAAGCTATATTCACATATGAAAAACATCCAATTTCATTTCGTCCCTCCTCCCCAACATATGGTAAGTATTTCCTTGGTTTCTAAATCTGATGCATTTCCAAATACACTTGGGGAAGAAGTGTAAGTTACCATACTTCCAACTAATTTTTCTCAGGAAAATTTGTACAACATAAACTTTACAGAATGGATAAGTTTTATTAAAAAGAAGAGTCTTTATCCCTTCAATGCTTAGAAACCTGTGAAATTGCAGCCCACTGGAAAGAAACCTTGATATTATTTGCTGGATTTCTGTCAATAACAAACTTTCCCATTTTATTTATGTTTCTGAAGTCAAACATGCATTTTTACCAGCAATGGACCAAGAAAAAGAAATTGTCTACCCTGGATGTCTGGGCTCCCAGGCTGGTTAAGGAGAGGGGCCTGTTAAGTCATGCATTCTACTTTATCATGTTTGTTTTTGTTTCTTTATAGAAAACCAAACCAAACAAAGCAACTTTCTACAATGCATTCTAAAATTATCACTAACTGACTTATATCTGTAGAAATTTCTTCCTCCTGGGTCACTTCAGCAATCATGTCTACTTTTATTTTTTCTAAATACATCAGTAGTATTTTGTGCTAAAAAGCAATGCCTTCTTGCTATACTGTATATTACTTTTAACTATGGGTTGAGCTGCTCTGGGCCTGACAAGTCATAAAGCATTAGTAGATGATTGGTTCTTCCCTTTGGCACTCAGCCTAATACCTAGAGTGTTTAACTAGGGAAATCACCACTGACTTTGTAATCCCATGTGTGACACTTGTTCTGTGAACAGGTAAAGGAGAAGTAAGTCAAGCATTTGTCAGGAAGTCTCCACTGTATCTTTATCCCCAAAAGCAGGAACTGTCAGCATTTGTGACTTCAGGCTAGCCTATGTTCTGATATTATTGTGCACATTCCCAGAGGGGATTCTTTGGAAGGACTTTTGCATTCATGTGAAAAGAAGTATTTCAGCTGTTTTTCACAAGTACTGATTGCTCAGGACATAGTGACTGCTACAGGTGCTGAAGCTGAAGGACATAAATATACTATAATATGTTTTGTCATAAACAATCACAAAGGCTCTTTTCACAGGTGATTGAACAAAATGAATAACAGAATGGGGACTTGTAGTCTGATGCTTCTTGCTCATGTAAACTCATGTTCTGCATTTTAGAATTTGTTGAAGGCATAGCTTCTGCTTTGGGAATAAACCCCATTAATCAGGTCATTCCTCTAGGTGTATTCTGAAGTAGCTACTTTTGGTGGTTAAACTTCACATATTATATTAGGTAACAGAGCATGCTTTTAACAACATGCTATCACTAAAGGCAAGAGAAAACATTCATTTTAGATAAAGCAGGTTAATGCATGTCAACTCCTAACACTGCTCGCTGAAATCAAGGTAAGAGTGAGCTACAGAACACTATCAACAGTAGCAAACATTTGCTAAATACCTACTATGTGCTGGGCACTATATCAGATATTGAGAAGAAATTTCTATCCTATTCTATTCTATCCTATCCTATCCTATCCCATTATATTTCATAGGTGATATAAAACAGGGAGCAATTCAAGGCAGTAATAAATAATCTGCTATATGTATTGAAATACATTAAGACATATGATCTGCTTCAAGAGACAAAACAACTGAGGTCCTTGGAAATTAAGAGGCTTGCTCAACATTAAAAGGATCATACATCATGATCAAGTGGGGTTTATCCCAGGAATGCAAGGATTCTTCAATATATGCAAATCAATCAATTAGGTAAACCATATTAACAAACTGAAGGTGAAAAATCATATGATCATCGCAATAGATGCAGAAAAAGCTTTCAACAAAATTCAACACCCATTTATGATAAAAACCCTGCAGAAAGTAGGCATAGATGGAACTTACCTCAACATAATAAAGGCCACATATGACAAACTCACAGCCAACAACGTTCTCAATGGCGAAAAACTGAAACCATTTCCACTAAGATCAGGAACAAGACAAGGTTGCTCACTCTCACTACTATTATTCAACATAGATTTGGAAGTTTTAGCCACAGCAATCAGAGAAGAAAAAGAAATAAAAGGAATCCAAATCTGAAAAGAAGTAAAACTGTCACTATTTGCAGATGACATGATACTATACATAGAGAATCCTAAAGATGCTACCAGAAAACTACTAGAGCTAATCAATGAATTTGGGAAAGTAGCAGGATACAAAATTAATGCACAGAAATCTCTTGCATTCCTATACACTAATGATGAAAAATCTGAAAGAGAAATTAAGGAAGCACTCCCATTTACCAATGCAACAAAAAGAATAAAATACCTAGGAATAAACCTACCTAAGGAGACAAAAGACCTGTATGCAGAAAATTATAAGACACTGATGAAAGAAATTAAAGTTGAAACAAATAGATGGAGAGATATACCATGTTCTTGGATTGGAAGAATCAACATTGTGAAAATGACTATACTACCCAAAGCAATCTACAGATTCAGTGCAATCTCTATCAAACTACCACTGGCATTTTTCACAGAACTAGAACAAAAAATTTCACCATTTGTATGAAAACACAGAAGACTTGAATAGCCAAAGCAATCCTGAGAAAGAAAAACGGAGCTGGAGGAATCAGGCTCCCTGACTTCAGACTATACTACAAAGCTACAGTAATCAAGACAGTATGGTACTGACACAAAAACAGAAATATAGATCAATGGAACAGGATAGAAAGCCCAGAGATAAACCCATGCACATATGGTCACCTTACCTTTGATAAAGGAGGCAAGAATATACAATGGAGAAAAGACAGCCTCTTCAATAAGTGGTGCTGGGAAAACTGGACAGCTACATGTAAAAGAATGAAATTAGAACACTCCCTAACACCATACACAAAAATAAACTCAAAATGGATTACAAACCTAAATGTAAGGCCAGTCACTATAAAATTCTTAGAGGAAAACATAGGCAGAACACTATGACATAAATCACAGCAAGATTTTTTTGACCCACCTCCTAGAGAAATGGAAATAAAAACACAAATAAACAAATGGGACCTAATGAAACTTAAAAGCTTTTGCACAGCAAAGGAAACCATAAAAGAGACGAAAAGACAATCTTCAGAATGGGAGAAAATATTTGCAAATGAAGCAAATGACAAAGGATTAATCTCAAAAATTTACAAGCAGCTCATGCAACTCAATATCAAAAAAACAAACAACCCAATCAAAAATGGGCAGAAGACCTAAATAGACATTTCTCCAAAGAAGACATACAGATTACCAACAAGCACATGAAAGGATGCTCAACATCACTAATCATTAGAGAAATGCAAATCAAAACTACAATGAGGTATCACCTCACACCAGTCAGGATGGCCATCATCAAAAACTACAAACAATAAATGCTGGAGAGGATGTGGAGAAAAGGGAACCCTCTTGAACTCTTGGTAAGAATGTAAATTGATACAGCCACTATGGAGAACAGTATGGAGGTGCCTCAAAAAACCAAAAATAGAACTACCATACGACCCAGCAGTCCTACTACTGGGCATATACCCAGAGAAAACCATAATTCAAAAAGAGTCATGTACCACAATGTTCACTGCAGCACCATTTACAATAGCCAGGACATGGAAGCAACCTAAGTGTCCATCAACAGATGAATGGATAAAGAAGATGTGGCACATATATACAATGGAATATTACTCAGGCATAAAAGAAACGAAATTGAGTTATTTGTAGTGAGGTGGATGGACCTAGAGACTGTCATACAGAGTGAAGTAAATCAGAAAGAGAGAAACAAATACCATATGCTAACACATACATATGGATTCTAAACAACAACAACAAAAATGGTTCTGAGGAACCTAGGGGCAGGACAGGAATAAAGATGCAGACGTAGAGAATGGACTTGAGGACATGGGGAGGGGGAACTTTAATCTGGGACGAAGTAAGAGAGTAGCATGGACATATATACACTACCAAATATAAAATAGATAGCTAGTGGGAAGCAGCCACATAGCACAGGGAGATCAGCTCGGTGCTTTGTGTCCACCTAGAGGGGTAGGATAGGGAGGGTGGGAGGGAGATGCAAGAAGGAGGTGATATGGGGATGTATGTATATATATATAGCTGATTCACTTTGTTATACAGCAGAAACTAACACACCATTGTAAAGTAGTTATGCTCCAATAAAGATGTTAAAAATAAAAGAGGCTTGCTCAAGTATACTAAGTCTGTATGATGTTTGAATAAGGCTATTTAGTCTATCTTCTGTGTGATGAAAAGCTATGAAGCGAATCCAGGAGTTTTGAGATCATCAATTCAGCAGACACCTTAGATATAGGCAACAGAACTTCCGGTTTCATTCTTCTGAGATTAGTATTATTTGCATTCAAGATATTCAAGGAAGCTTTTAGCTGATAACTCCAAATATGAGTTTTAAGGTAGCATAAAGTATCCATTTTTAAACAACAGACATTGTGAGAGTTTTTTCTTTGCCTTTCTCCTGATGGTATCATGAAACACAAACACAAGTCTAGAGGTTTCATCTCAGCTATAAGAGAGTCAGGACTATAAGACCTCAGTGGCTTTCTTATCAGTGATTTTTTAAAAAAATATGTTTTTCTGAACAAAAGAAGGTCTCTCATGAATTAAATCAACTCTGCATTTAGTTAGTATTCCATCTTATTTTCCCAATAAATAACTGGATGTAAAATCATTTAAAGAGAAAATACCCTCTCTTTAAGGAAACAGTTCCAGACCACTTTTATGAGATTTCTCTAGCAGACCAACATGAAACTGTTGGGAAAATAACACAAGCCACGTCAATGTAGTGAAGGGAAATCTCTGGGGAATCACAACCTCTTAGCTCTCTCTTCATACAATTTGTGGTGGGTGTGGAATAGAAGAAAATTGTGGTTTCAACAGAATTCTAACGTTATTGTATCAGACCTGAAAACATTTATTCATTAAGACTAAAATAAAGGAAAATATTTTGAAAAATAACAGCCAGTAATTTAAGTCTGACTGGGCTAGATCCTAACTTGAGTTCTGGCCATTTTCAAGTATGTTATCATGAGTATTTACCATGACAACATCTGCATAGCATTACCCACTCACTTCTGAGTATTTAATGTAGGTACACTTAAGAAACATGTTCTTTGTGGTCTGTTACATGTATATTTTAAGACCACATTAAAAGAATCAGAAGTGGAAAAGATGTTTCCAAAAACTTAAACATGGGCAATTTTCATATGGACTTTTGAAAATGTGCAGTATTTGCTTTAATAATCAGAGACTGTATTATAAAATATCTGTAGAAAACTTAAAGTAAGTGAAAAAGTCACTGACTTTAATGGTTTCAACAAAGTGTTATATTTTGGGAAACAAAGAAATGAACTCCTATGAAGGTAGATAGTAAGGAGAATGGGAAAAATGTGTATCTATTAATCATTCAATGGAATCCTGGCATTTTCTTATAAAGAAACTGTAAAAGAAGCCCTAATTTGAATGTACAAGTGAAAAGGAAAGCATAGCATCAATCTCTCGTAAAGTTCTTTTAAATGTTAAAGCAAAAGCAAACAAATAAAAATCTGAAGGACTAATACTGAAATTGGCATAATTGTGTTTGATTTATAAATAATGTGATGTAAGGTAAATAATCAGAAAATCAAAGCTTCCAGGATTCCTTGCCCTTAAAATAAAACAGAGAGGACAGTACACAAATGTAATTATCAGACTGAAAGAATATTTGAATATAGACACTGAAAAGACAGAAATAATGGTATCTTCTTTTACTTTGAAGCATGCTGATTGGAATGCTGTCCTTAGGGGGATCTGCTTCATTTACAGAATTGCAATTCAAACCATTCTTTTCCACTGGTAATATATGTCACTGGAAGATTTTCCCATAGTGAAAGCATTTTGTTAATAAGCTTTTTTTTTTTTTTTTAATGTTGAAGGTCCCTTACATGTAACTAACTGGAACCATGCTTTCGCCAAGGTTTTAGGCAAACCCAGCCTTTGAATTGTACAGGCTTGACATGTCACTGCAGAGACACGTCACATTTCATTATGTTGTCGCTTTGCATCCCTTGGCATTTCATTGACACACTGCAGGCTCTTGTTCCACTTTTTTTGTGCTTCTTTCCATGGTCCTGATTAAAGGCTCCAAGACCCAACAACTTCTGCAAGAATTGATAACATTTTTTTTTCAGTGAACAATCACTTTCTTACTTGAATGACTAAAAAATAGACTTTGGTTCTTAGTTTATGGAAAAAAAAAACTTACTTGTGTTGCTTTCAGCCCATCCAAATCACCAACAGCCCTTCTGTTTCCAGATGCAAAATAGGGATTCTAAATCTGCAGAAATAAGCTAAATGAAACATGCTAAAATAAAAATAATACAAGTCAATTTAGGAGTAGGATGTAAAAACTAGGTTAAAAGAAAAAAATATTCTCATTATGAAAATTACAATGATTTTATGGTTATGAAAGTTACCCATTTTCATAGTAGGAAGCTTTGGCAAGGGAAGGGAGTAAACAAAATGAAGAAAAATCATGGGTAAATCCCACCATTCAAAAATAAGCCCTCATAATTTGGTTTATTTCTATGTTTAGAGTGATATTGACATTGAGTGCATGAACAAAAACGTATCACATACAAAGAGGTGCCGTACCATGTTTTAAACGTGGAACTGTATTATAAACATTTCTCCATTCATTAGATATTCTTATGCAGTATTATTTTAATGCATTCTTATTCTTCTATTGTGTGGTTATGACGCTACTTATTTCCTTAAGATAAATTCCTTAAGGAAGAATAAAATATATCTAGATAGATATTATCAAATTCTACCTCACTCCATCCAGATTTTGATGCTTCTTTCAACAGTCCCCATGCATGCTCTCAGCAGCTGTGTTTGAGTGCTTATTTTCCCCTGTTCTTCACCAACATTAGGTATTATCATTTGTATAATTTTTGTCATCTTAATATGTGAAAGAACAGTTAAATACCATTGTAATTGGTATTTCTTGATAGCTAGTGAAGTAAAATCTTTTATTATATGTTTTTGATCATTTGTAATTGCTTTTGCCTTAAAAAATGTAAGCAATTAAAATTAAAAAAAAAAAAGCCCATGACATTTTCCCTTCAATGGGATGTTTTAATGCAAAAAGTCAGATTGAACCTGTAACCAGATTACTTCTAATTAAAGCATTTCACACCTAGAGCCCACTTGGGAAGGTATGAAATCTCTACTTCAAATAAAAATCCATGACTCTGTCCCCCAAATAGTTCTTAAGTATTTGAAAAACACAAGTCATGCATTATTCCTTTAGGACAAACTATCTGCAGCCTTGGGACAAAAAACAAAACCAGAGTTATTCAGTGTGCTTCAATCATAAATTCTGTCTCTTTTTTCCCCCGATTTCCATGGTCTGACACTATTGTTCTTTTTCCATAGCTTTCTGTTTCTCACCCTTTTCAAGCTTCCTTTGTTTATCTCCACTTTTACTTCAGATCTCTGGAGTCTCATGAAGTAATTTTAAAGTCTGTCTTCTTACATACGGGAGACTTTGGAAAAGCTTTCCCTTAAGTTTTATTTCTTCCTCCCAGTGTGAACAACAAAGACTACTAAGAATGAGAGATTGCGTGTAGTCTTGATGCAGAGCAATACCCCACTTAATGAGTAGATCGAATATTTTAAAATATTTATTTTGTTCTGAAATCACAAAACAAAATATTTACTGCAGGCTTTATCATGTGCTAGAACTTTTATGTATTATTTCATTTAATATACACAAACATGCCTTGACACTGATGTTGTTTCTCTCATTTTAGCAAAGAGAGAATGAGGCCTGGAGACTCAGGCAAATGGAAATAAGAAAATATGAAACTCAAGGTTTTTCTGTTATCTAAGAATAAAGTAAAACATTGTATGTGAAAATGTGCGTGTGTGTGTGAAATACAGTTGTAAACAAGTGTTCACTCAAAGTCTCTGCCAGGAAAACAGAACAAAACAATTTTTCTCATCTGTGAACACTCATCTTCTGTTTTGTCTTTTTTCCTTTCAAACCTTTATTCATTTCATTAAAGATGGTTCAAAGGTAAAACTTGTTATACATTTAAGGTATATGACAAGAATCATGACACAAGATGCTAGGTTACATAAAGGACACTGCTCATTTTGGGAAATCATTTTAAATAAGCATTTGAGTAAATTTTTATTTTATTGATTCTTAACAAAAGAAGTAATGTAAATACATACAGTTTTTTAAGGTTTATAAACTATTTCCATAAAACTAGTGTCTTTTCATTCTAACAATCCAGGCAGAAAGGAAATACAGAGAAACTAAATACAAAGAAACACAATGTGGTGACTTAGCAAAGGCCTCATGCAGCTGGAAATTTGCAAATCTCAGACTTGAAATTAGGTCTTTTGGTCTGAAAAAAAACTGATCCCTTCACTTGTCCTGTGCTTCACCAGTAGTATTCATTTCTCCATTTATTCATGTGTTCAGAGAATTATTTGTCGGGCACATGATATGTGTCAGTGTCGTAGGAAACTTTAAGAATCAGAGACATGAAAAACTCAGCCTCTACTCTTCTGAACTTAGAATGTAATTAATGATTTATGTGTTTAAACCAAACTAGATTGCACCACAATGTATGTTCTAGAAGTGTCCCAGATATGGCAGAATAGAGGAAGGAGGAAGCTTTCATATCTGAGGCAAGAAAGACATCCTGAGGACTAAGTCAGATTTTAAAGGATTCAAGTGTTTTATCTTGTAGAAAAGATAAGAAAGAATATTCCTAGTAGAACCAATAGCATCTGCAAAGTCTTCATCAAAAATAATTGATGGGGATCTGTAGTAGAACAAAGCTAGAACATTGGCTAAATAGAAAGTAGTGAGAGTAATGATGTAACAAGAGTTTACAGACACAGTAGAACGAGATTACGTGGTCTCACATGTCACCATGAGTAGATGAGTAGTCGAAATTATATAATGTGGTATGTGGAGGGGTGTTGAGGGGAGGGAAGAGTGTAACAGTTCTTGAACACCCGTATCTATCATTTTGAGTAAAGAACCTAGTTTCCCTCTTCATGTCAAGCTTTTCGGTTGGCACATTATTCCCATTTGCAGTTGAGGGAATTGAGGCTTAGAGAGGTTACAAAACATGTTCAAGGTTACCCTGCTTACAAATCACAGAACTGGGATTAAAACTGGGGTATATTTAAACCCATAGCTCATGTTCTTTGTACTTCACTATTGAACATTCTTTTAAGAAGAAAAGTGGCATAATTAGATATGTGTTACATAATTTCAAATCCAGGACAGAAAAGAAAATCCGCTTCCCTAATAAATCCATCAAAAGTTATGAATTAAGTCTCCTTGGTTTTTATTGATCTGACACATATCATGTGCGAATAGTTCATATATATACGTATATATAATACTTAATATTATTATTGTCATTATTATTTTAACTCTAATTTTTTGGGGGTAGTATTGGTAGAATATACCTGAGTTGGACAAAGCATTCCCAGTAACACTTTTCTCCCTCCTCCTTCTCTTCCTTGCCTAATTTCATTCTTTCTTAGAGCTGACTGAACATTATTGGTTTTCAGCACTCTCATTATAATGGGCAAAAGTGTGGTTTTCTTTGCATTTATCTTGTCTGGGGTTTGTAGGATCTCTTACATATTTGGTTTGAAATTTTGAATTTTAGAAAATTTTCAGCCATTTTTTTCTGTATATATATATATATATATATATATATATATATATACATATTTCTGCCCCATTACCTCTCCCTTCTCCTTCTGCAACTGCAATTGCACACATGTTAAATGGCTTGATATGGCTGCAGCAGGTCATTGAGACTCTGTTTATTACTTTTTTTTATTCTTCTGCTCTCTACAATCAGTTGAATGTCTACTGAGGCATCTTTAATTTCTTTAATCCTTTTTTCTGCAGCATTCAATCTGCTTGTAATACCCTTGAAACAAATTGTTTATTTCAGATATTGTAATTTTCATCTCCAGAATTTCAATTTGGAATTTTTTTATTGCTCCAGAATTCCCCATCTCATCAACATCATACATACTTTTTCCTATAGTTTATTTAATGTATTTTAATAGTCATTTTAAAGTTCTTTTCTGTTTATCACAACACCTATAATTGTTTTTGTCTTTTTGTCTATAACATATTTCTACCTAAGTATACCATAAACACAAGGATCATAACTGGCTGGTTCTCTTTTTTATTCACAGAGAAAATACCTATTATGCATTCGTTGAGGGAGGGAATGGATAAAAGATCAGACCACCTAGGTACCACAATTTTTTCAAGAGCAATGCCATAAAAAAAAATGCTCATAAATACACTTGTAGCAAAGTTTTGAACCAAGCCCAAAATACAAAGATGGTTCCAGTGGCATATGTATCTTTCACTACCAGAGCTATATAATATTGGAAGTCATTTTACTCAAACAATTTTTAATTTTTCATAGTTGATCCTAATATGGAAGGGGTTTTTGGCTGAAAATGCCATAGATGGTGCAGAGTGAAGCAAGACAAAGCCTCTCAATTATTTGATTCTTTTAATTTCCTTCATCTTGGAATACAATAGTTATTAATTTCACAATTACCTTTTTCATGACCTTCCAATGGCAATAAACTCCCATGTGACTTATCTATAATAGACTATTAAGGTTAAGACCAGGCTACTGCTATTGGGCAATTATTCTCATTCTCTCTCTCACACTCTCACTCTAAAAACCAAACTTAACTGGTAAAGCAACACAAGGCAATACAAATCTGAATGAAAAGTTATTAGGGTACCTGATCCTGGAAACTAGCTACTTCCTTTAAATCCATTAAGAATTTAACCTGACTGACAGATTCCAGAATCCTGAATTAAATGCCAAGTGGAAGTCTAAACTTTTGAGATATTCTTGCAAATCTACCATAGACTACATAGAATAAGATATGTTAAAAAAATAAAAGTATGTCTTTTTATTTTCATTACTCTAGGAGGTGGATCAAAAAAGATATTGCTGTGATTTATGTCAGAGAGCGTTCTACCTATGTTTTCCTCTAAGAGTTTTATAGCATCTGGTCTTACATTTAGGTCTTTAATCCATTTTGAGTTTATTTTTGTGTATGGTGTTAGAGAGTGTTCTAAATTCATTCTTTTACATGTAGCTCTCCAGTTTTCCCAGGACCACTTATTGAAAAGACTGTCTTTTCTCCACTGTATATTCTTGCCTCCTTTGTCATAGATTAGTTGACCATAGGTGCGTGGGTTTATCTCGGGGCTTTCTATCCTGTTCCATTGATCTATATTTCTTTTTTGGGGGTGGTACCAAACAGTTTTGATTACTGTAGCTTTGTAATATAGTCTGAAATCAGGAAGCCTGATTCCTCCAGTTCTGTTTTTCTTACTCAAGATTGCTTTGGCTATTCTGGGTCTTTTACATTTCCATACAAATTATAAAATTTTTTGTTCTAATTTTGGGGAAAATGTGATTGGTCAATGACCTATATGGGAAAAGAAAAAAAGAGTGGATATATGTATATGTATAACTGATTCACTTTGCTCTACACCTGAAACTAACACAAATTGTAAATAAACTGTACTCCAATAAAAATTGAAATAAATACATAAATAAATAAATAAAAATAAAAGTATGCCAAGTAGAGTCAGATGACAAATCTCTAGTATCATTTTTTCAATATGTTACTACTATTCAGGAACATTTAAACAAAAGTTATGAAGCTGGGAACTTCCAACAATGAAAACGACTACATCCATATCCTCACATAGTAACAACTCAAGGAGGATAATACCTCCAAATATATTATTTTATAACACAGACTCTCTTTCTTTCTAAAAATCTTAAAAAATTAGAGACAGCATTCTGTTTCTGCTTTGTTAGAGTCAGGTGTAGTTAGTGTTCACAGAATATCAATAATGCAGTTTGTAGCTATGCATAATTAAAAGCACCCTTTATGTTAATAAAATAAAATGAAAAGAGGCTGCACAATAAGAGTCACAAATAAGTTGATGTATTTGGTCTTATTTCAGGCAAGCTTAATTACAAAGACATGGGTGCCTGTTATACCTATAAAAATATGTTTCTGTCACTTAGACCTATCAAACCTTACACCCATTTATGATATTAATGAGAAAGAACAAACATCATTGTAATGGTCCACCAGTGAATACTTGCAGCCGTGGCCGTCTAGACTATGAATCTGCAAGGAGAGCACATATAAATGGAGAAAGACTTTCCACTCACACACAACACACACACACACACACACACAGAGACAATGAATTATTCTCTGAGTCTATTTTAAAATGCCAACCAACAGAAAAAGCCAAGGACATTTATTTCTAATGTGCATCATGAGTACCGGAGGCAGCAATTGTGATCATGCAAAATCCACAGGACTTTGAGTCAGAAGACAGACTGAGTTCTAGTTTCAGCTGTTTTTAGTTGTATACTATTGGGAAAATCACTTAAACTCTCTGAGCCTTAAATTCCTAATTTCTAAAGTCTCGATCAATAATTCATAAGTCATACATTTGGCATGAAGTCCATATGACAGTTACAGAGTTACTTATATCTATATTTTTTTGATGTCTGGTGTCTGGCACATGCCATGCAGTAAACAAATATTTATTCCACTCACTCCCTCCTATCTGATGGAATTGTGAAGATCAAGTGAGATAGTATCTATGAATGTGCTTTATTTAACTGAGATAAATATAGCTATTTTTTTCTTATTTGTGTATCCAAAAATATGAGTTCACATTAGCTTCTACTTAAGACTGAATTTGAGCTGTAACTTACCTTAAATTTGAAAGACAGTACAGGGCTGGATTTTCAGAAAGAGAGCAAGAAAGTCCACAAAATTCTTACACAAAATTTAATGCAGAGTATCCACTCAGAGAGTGAGGCAATTCTGATTCTCCAACTCCACAGACAGTTGGAGTGGCTTCTGGGATTCTAATATTCACTAGAGTCTCAAGCAAAGCTGTTCTTACAGACATGCAGAATAAGCAATTGCCTACATGTGATCTGAGAGCTGCAATCCCTGAATTTCCATAAATAGGTCCCAAATTGCCTCGCATGCCACCAGGACAGATTCATTTTATCCTAATTGGTATAGGGGTTACATAAGATCACATGAAGGAAAGCACTTGGTAAGCAATCATTCACTCAACAAACGAGACTGATTATCATCATCATCACCGCCACTGTTACCATCAATTTGTTTCCCAGCAAATTACTCTGGCAGAGAGAAAATTGGTAAATTTTATTCACCCTAAAATGTCAGGTACAGGACGGGAGTGATCAAGATCACCTTTTACCCTGCTTTGGGAACATAGCATAAAAAGTGTGACCTGAAATACAAAAGTAGTTAGAAGGAGAAGAAACAGTGGTACCGACTGATAACATATGTGAATAATGTACCAAGTAGTAAAATAAACTTATTACACATATTATCATAGTTAAGAAATTAGCTAAGGGATGACTTAATTGGCACAGTTATAAAGACTTTATTGGAGAATTCTGAGACTCTTTCTAGTCTTCCCAATAGTGGATATAAAGCCTGGAATTTCTTTAGCCATCATAAGCCTATAAAATAAGCAATCCTGAGAATAATGCTAGTACACTAATCAGGGCACAACCAAGAGACTGACAGAGATGTGGTTCCACAGCTCTGATTGAGGTACACCTGAAACCCACACACCCTCTTATTTTTCTTTAATTTTTAAATCAATATTACTTGTGTCTTCATGACACAATATAAATAAATATAAAATATAAATAAATAGCATAACGGCTGGCCCACTCTTTTTAAGACTTTGCCTAAATATGGTCCTATTTTGAGGAAAGTCATCTATTGCTTGTATATACCTGCCTTGATGAAATCCACCCACGATTTCTCCACACAACAATATACTGAGCCCTTCACAGAGTAACACAATTTATATCTGAGAGAAAGTAATGTAAGTAAGAAGTAGGTACTTGAGAAATTTTTCTTCTTTCACTGAACTCTAATCTACTTAGGGAAGGTGAAGGTTAATTTTATGTGTTAACTTGACTGGGTGCATCTGTGAAGGTGTTTCTGTATGAGATTAACATTTGAATCTATAGACTGAGTAAAGCAGATTGCCCTGCCCAATGCGAATTAGCTCATCCAATCAACTGAAATCCTGAATAAAATAAAAAGGCTAAGTAAGAAGGATTCCTCCTGCTTGACTTCCCTGAGCTGGGACATCAGTCTTTTTCCTGTCTTCAGACTCGAACTGAAACATCTCTTATTCTTGGGTTTTGAGCCTACTTTCAGACTAGAATTTACACCATTGCCTCTCCTGGTTCTAAGGACTAAGTCCTTGGGACTTAGACTGGAATTATACCTTAGGCTCTCCCAGATCTCCAACTTCCTGAAAAAATGTAGAGACTTCTCAGCCTCTATAATTATGTGAGTGAATTTTTTATAATAAATATCTTTACATATAAGCAGAAGAACCTAGAGAATGTATTACCCTTGAAAGAATAGAAACACACTGGGTGAGACCCACACACAATATTGACATTTTCCCTCAGGAGACTGCCAGTTTTGTGGCCCACAAATGGCTAGAGCTCAAGCAGAAAGCAGTGATTTTACTGGGCTGGGAAGTTATATATTTGAGTTCAGAGCTCCAAGAACAGTGGGAAATTGAGAGGGGAACACCTAAGAATGATGTAGCTACAGAAGGAGCAGCTACATATGTGCATAAGATCCCCCAAATCTTAGGCTGACCCTAAACTACACATGCATAAGGCAAGACTTCGGGTACACTAGCGGAAAGAAATGGCTAGAAGACTTAAAGAACTGAATAGATTTCAATAACTGCCCATTAACAGAGAGACATTGTTTAGATTTCCAGTCCTGACACGTTAGAGGGGCTTAGGAAACACCATGATCTTTCAATTGACACCAAAAGTCTATACCCAAGGACAAAAGGTAAAACCAAAGTAGACTCATCCTACCAAAGTCCCAAAGCAAGCCTCTAGTAATTAAACTTTGCTGGAGCAAAACTCATCACTCTTCATAAAAGATTTAGAAAATTGAAAAGAAACCATAATGGGTGAAGACATAGGGAAGATTTGAAAGACATGAAAACTCTACAAAAGAACTAAATGGAAATTCTAGACTTGGAAAAAAAAAATATGTGAAATCAGAAATGCACATTAGAAAGTTTAACAGCATATTGCAAAGCAGAAGAAAAGATGGATAAAGTTAACTCACAAAGAGAAAAAAAGGATTAAAACAAATGAGTAAAACCTCAATGACTTTGTGGAAAACTGAGTCATCTTATATACATGCAATTGGAATTCTAGGAAGAGAAGAGAGATAAAATATGGCAAAAGAAGTAATTTCTTCAATCCACTTATCGAGGAAGTTCAGAGAAGTCTAAGCAGATTAAATATAAAAACAAAACAAAACAAATAAATACAACTAGGCACATAAGAGTCAAACTTATCTAAACCAAAGAAAAAACATTTTTTAAATATTAAAATTCATTGGGGGTACCCATTGCTTACAAGGTAACACCAATAAGAACAACTTTGTATGAGAAACAATGGGAATCCAGAGGACCAGAAAACATTCTCTATAAAGTGTCATAAGAAAAAAATGTTAGCCTAGTATAATGATACCAGATAAAAATATAAATCTCTAAAAAGCAATTTAATGATAAATATGTAGGTAAAAATAAAAGATTATATATTTTTTATTTTATTCAATTCTTTGGAAGTTAATTTATGGTTTAAACAAAAATAGTAGCACTTTTTGTAGGGCTTATAATAGATCTAAAGTAAAATTTACTGTAACAGTAACATAATAGACAGGAGGGAGTGTTAATATAATTATAACATTGTAGGATTCTTACATTTTACAAGAGGTGTTATAATGTTAACCATAGGAGACTAAGTGTGCATTGCAATACCAAGAGTAATCCATTAACAAAATAATGCAAAGAAGAAGAGCTAAAAAGTAAATTGGACACTAAAAGAAACACTAAAAATTATTACGTAGTTAATTCAAAACGAGGCAGAAAAAGGGAAAAAAAATCAGAGGGCACAAGTAGAAAAAACATAACAAGACAGTGGATATAAACTCAACAACATCAATAATTATAGTAAATATTTTGAGTGAAACACTAGTGAAATTTTCATAAAGATGCCAACAAATCAATTAAAAACAAAACAAACAAACAATTCAGTGTGCCCAAATGAAGAAGATGGATTGAACATAGATATTGAACTTATGCTCATCCCCTGCCCCACATAAGCTCACTAAAGCAAGAGCAAAGATTTTTTTTTTCTTTTTTGCCCATAATCGTGTTTTGAGTATTAATCTCAAATCAAAGTGAATATGAGAGATGACAACTGCATTAAAATATATATTTTAGAAAGTGGGAAAAAGGAAAATAGGAGGAAATCATCAATGAAGTCAGTCAAGAAATTTTCACAAAAATAAAGGGCATGAGCTCCTAGATTTAAAGAGCTCACCAAGGAACCAGAAGATAGAGATGAATCAATCTATATCATTGTGAAATTACAAAGCACTGAAGACAAATAGAAGGTTCTACTAGCTTGCAGAGAGAGGTAAAACGGATATGGAGCTTTTTAACAGTACTATCTTTAACCTAGAAGACCATAGCGCAAGGCTTCAAACTTCTTAAAAAAATTTTTCCAATCAAAATGTCTGTTTTTTCTAATACCAATGTCTTAAATTTTTACTTCTAATGCACTATTTTACTTCTAATGTACTATTTTTCAAGAAGCAACTAATGAACAAAGCTTAGGAATTTAAACAACAATAAAAATAGCAAGAAAAAAGGAGATAAGGAATCCAATAAGTAGAGAATCCATGACAAGATGAAAGTTAATCATCAGTATGATGATAAAGGAAAATTCAATTCAGTTGCTGTGTAGCAGATCAGAAATCTTCAGGAGAGATTTTTGCAGGAAAATGTATAACAGATTCTACTAAAAATTTATTAAGTTCTATTAAAATTCTATTAAAATCTAATAGGATTTAATCTAGTAAGAGTAAATGTATACAACTTGAGGAAAGTTTGGCTTTGAAATACTGAGTACATAAAACACTAAGGCAACAATAACAAAAATAAGTGATGTACCAACAAAAGCAAATGACGGGACAGAATATACAGAATATACATCATATTTGCTAAAATAGCAATAAGCCACTCTTACAGGGATGCTAGTTAGTGAAGGGGAAATCATGAAAATCATGGAGACAGAAGCAATAGTAAAAGCTCAGATTCCTTACTGTTCATTGTATTCTTGAATAGCTCACAGGAATCTCATGGACCCAGAAATAAACTGGGAGAGGGTCTTCCAAGTTGCACGATTAGGGAAACACTAGCACCTACTAGTATTATTGGTGGCTGGAATCCAACAGCAATATGACATGGAAAATTAACCCTATTTCATATTCATGCTGTTTATAAACAGGGATCACCTACCCCTCTAAAGTATTATAGGCAGCTTCTGAGACGGCTACCAATGATCCACTTTCTGGTGTTCAGACCTTTGTTTAATTTGCTCCCCTTTGAGTTAGGTTGGACTTATTGACTCATTTGTAAAGAATAGAATACAGTAGAATGTCACTTCTTCAGTCATAAGAAGACCCTGGCTTCCATCTTTACTTCCCTCTCTCATTCTCTCTTGGGTTCCTTACGCTAGGGGAAGCCAGCTGCCATGTCATAGGAAAAGCCTGTGGAGAAACCCACATGTGTGAACTTGGAAACATATCTTCTGAGCATTGCCACAGGCCACATAAGTGAACTTGGAAGTGAATCGTCCCACAGTTCAGTCTTAAAATTATCAGCCTGGTACCACTCCTTGATTGTATCCTCATAAGACACTGAGCCATAACCTCCCAGCTAAACCACTCCTGAATTTCTGACTCACAGTAACTATGAAATAATAAATGTTTTGTTCTAAATTGCTAAGTTCTGGAGTAGTTTGTTACATAGCTACAGATAGCTCATACACCCGGTCTGACCAGAGAGCTGGGTCCAAGCCTTGTTACAGATCATATGGCATGGTAAATGGATGATCTGATTTACCCCCTCAGCTGTCTTTCGAAATCAATTGCCTTTAGCATTCAGCTGTGGTCAGTTTTCATGGAATTTTGTAGGAGGTCAACTTGCAACAAATTCTTAGACAAACTAAACTTTGATTCTCAATTTATACCTCCTCCCTGGTCAAAAAAGGGAGACTTTACAGATTACATATTAATATGTCAGCAACTTGTACAATTTCAGTCCATAATAGTTGCAAATCTAGGCACAGATATGACTGTAGTAGACACTAGAGGATGAATGCAACTGTAAGTAGGGAAAGAAACAATTCAAAGAATAACACCCAAAGCCTTCCACTACATGAGACTATGGGAGCCTTGACCTGACCAAAAGAAGAGGTCCCAGGTTTATTATCAGGGTACCTGCCAGTTACTATATGCAGAACAATGATTGTTCTAATTTTCTACTTGGTAATAATCCATATAAAACATGATACTGGTCAGAGTGTAGTACCCACTTGGTGGGGAGGGGCAACAATCAACATTCTATTGTATAAAACTATTCTGGCCAAAGAGTTTAAGTTAGTTGACAGAGCCTCCAAGTCCCAGGCTATCTATTTAAGCATTTGACTTAACATGACACACATTTCATATTGTAGTCAGATCAATCATCCCTACATGGGAATGAAATGTGTCTGAGGTTGTGGAGCACTTTGACTTCAACTATCACCACTCTTCTTCAGGAAGATAGCTTATTTGAGACCAGGAAAGAAGTCCTGAAAAACTCAAAATGGCTGGATAACCAGTTCTGGGCAACATGTCAGAGTCTCCTGAAGCAGATGGGGGAACTCTTTATCTACATAGGAAGAACAACCTGGGAGGGCATGTTATCCCATCCAGAGAGTTCCATTCATAGTCATGGAGTACTAGTCAGTGTCTGCTTTCATAGCTCTTATATTCTGGTGGTTGAGATTGACAACAGAAGAGTTAATAAAGAAAAAAGAGTTGTGAATGATATGAGGCAAAAATGAGTTATGAATAGAGTGACTGAGAAGGATGTGGGGGAGATATTAAATAGGGCTGCTAAAGCAAGCTGCTCTAAAGGACGATATTTGAGCTCAGAGCTGAATTATAAAGAGCTAGCCATAAAAAGATTTGGGAGAATATTCTGGATGGCAAGAGCACAAGTCCACAGTCAGGAATTAACTTGATATGTCCCTGAAAAAGAAAGCTATGCCTGGAAAGTAAGAGGGAAAGTGCTAGAAAAAAGTATTCCAAGAGGCAAAGGTCCATGTAGAACCTTATGTGTTTTGGTAAGCATTTAAAGTTTTATTCGGAATATGAGCTGGAACCACTGGAAATTTTTAAGCATAAAATGATAGACTCTGATTCAAGTTTTGTTTAAAGATGCCTTTCTAGATTGGTGGTTGATAAAGAATTATAGGGAAACAAGAAGACCAATGAGTAGATTATTGAAGTGGTTCAGGCAACAAAAGATGGTGGTTTGGAATAGATGGGAGCAGTGGAGGGACAATAGGTAGACAGCGTGAGGAAATAAGTTAAAGGCAAAGCCTTTAGAACTTGCTGATGGTTTGGAAATGAAGGGAGAGGGAAAGAGAAGAATCAAAGGTGACTCCCCAAGATTTGCTTCAGGGAGGAACGCATTGGAATTAGAGGAGGGGAAATAAACTCCACTGTTTTAGTTTACATGATATTGAGATACCTATAGGTCATCCTGATAAAGATATTGGTTAAGGAGGTGAGTTGAGGGGAGATATTTGGATAAGCCAGTCAGGACTAATGATAAAAAATAAGAGTTATCAGCACATCCATGGTGTTAAAAATCTGGAGCAAGATAAGATCAATAAAGGGGAAAGTTTAGTTATCATTATCAGGATCACTGGATTTTTCAGTTAAGGTGGAATAATTCTTGGGGTTTTTACATCTGAATTACTGAGGTATCGAACAAAAAATAGCCTCCTCAATTAACAATACATTTAGGTCACCGTGCCTTTGCCAACCTAAATTATTCAAATTCTTCATGTATGTAAACTCAGTCACTGATACCCAATTAGTATAGTTAATTTATGTAAGTGACTAGTGCTATAATTTTCAGAAGAGAGGAAAAGAAATTACTGTCTTAAATCTGTATCTGGAGCCATATAATGGTGTAGCCAGTTGCATGGAGGCGTTACTAAATGGTATTTAACAGAATGGCTTAGTCCTTTGATTCATTTTAGAAAATAGATTGCCATAAAATATGTGATAATTTGGAGACTCTCTGTAATGACTACTTTAAATATTTTCTAAATAAGAGTATTTACATGACTCTTCTCCCTTGAAGCTGTTAGTGCCTGTTAATTGGTACCTGTCTAAGTGTTCTAACAGAAGCAGCTGTACACCCAATGCTAAGTGCAATAAAAAAATGATACATTTCATTTCAGAGGAGTCTTGAGTCCTTTTCACATATTTTTACATGTTGAAAATTGTTCTTATTTTCCTCCCATTATATAAAAAGATGTTTGTTTGTTTGTTTGTTTTTGCAAAGAAAACTCCAAGCATTTTGAGCAAGGACAAATGACAATGAAGGTGTTGATATGGTGGTGATGATGATGATGATGATGATATGATGTTACTGTTACTGACTGTGGTGGTGATGGTAGCCCTGGGGAAGATGTTGGCCATCATAACTAATCTTCATTGACATACTGTTATAGTCCAAGCATTGTACTAGGAGCTTGAACTCTATTATCACAACTCTTCAAAATGCATATTATTTACCCATTCGGCCAATATAGAAAATGAAGATGAAATACATTAAATTCACTCAAAATGTTCAAATTCACTTGGCTGGTAAGGCTAGGATTTGAACCTTGGTCTATCTAACTTTAAAGTATTTATTCTTTCCACTTCATTGTCCTGTGTGTCAGTCTGCTGAAGTTCTCTGCCTTTATGCTAGTCACACTTCTATGTTTAATATAGAATGGATAAACAACAAAGTCCTACTGTATAGCACAGAGAATTATATTCTATATCCTATGATAAACCATAATGGAAAAGAATATAAAAAAAGAATGTATATATCTGTACAAGTGAATCGCTTTGCTGTGCAGCAATAATTAACACAACATTGTAAATCAACTATACTTCAATAAAAACACAAAAAAACAAAACCAAAAAAAAAAAAGCAAATGAAGATAATTCCTAAGTCAAATGTGTGTGTGTGTGTGTGTGTGTGTGTGTGTGTGTAAATTCCTAAGGATATAGCACCAATTGCTATAAAATCCAAAGGAAATCTGGCTTCACAAATTGTAGTAGATGCCCCAACTATATCTCCTGAGGCCTCACCATTTTAAGGTCCTACAGAAACATCCAATTGCATGAAGGTTCCAATGCATTGAATCAGTGGTGTTAAAATGTAATCTCCTCTCCTTCCCAACCTATGATAGATTTAGCATACAACTCCCCCAGCTCCGTGGCTCCAGGGCTGAGCTAACTCTGATTCATCTGTCCTATAGGTTCCCAGAGTTCCTATCTAGGATTAACTTTCAGTTTGCCCCAGTGGTAAAGTATCCTTTATTTTTTGCTTTTCCTTTCCTGCCTCACCAAATAACCTACTACTTATCAAACCCTAGCCTCAGGGTCTACTTCTGAGGGAACTCAAATTAATCATAGATTTCTTCTTCCTCACTACAGTCCTTACTTCTCATATAAGCCCATGCTTTTATTCTGGCTTCAAAATTTTTCATCTTCTATTGAGAATGTATAGCAAAGAGAATATTTAAGCAGATTGCAGGCAATATTGTATCCACCATAGTAATCTCCCTTCACCTTAATAAAATAGTTTCCACCATGTTCACTGCAGTCAGCTCTCAATCCCTGTCTGTTAGGTCTGGGACAGCTTTACTTTCCAACTAAAGGTTATTTGCTTTTTGGCCACTAACAGTGCAATGCCTGTAACTCTCTATATTTATCTAGTGCAAAGTCCTTTCTGTGCAGTAAACAAGAGTCTCGGGCACAATGAAATCTCACATTTCATCATGGTTGCTATAGCACTCCTGACCTCAGCCCAGAATTTCGAGAGTGCAGGGCTGCTCCCAAACAAGTGTAGTTGAGTTATTTCATTTATTTGACACTTTTGACAGAAGAGAGATTGTTTCTTCCAAAAGGGCTCATTCCTGTAGAGGTTTGATATACACAGTGAAGCACTGAGACATAATTCTGGATGCTGCTTGTTTACCTTCACCCACGTTACTTTATTCTACATGATTTTTAAACTCATTTTATCACTTGGTTTTTAAATTAGCTAATGAGATGTTCATTACCTTATTTCGTGTAGTGGACAGTGGTTTGTTTACACTAAGCTCATTTTGTGCTGCTGTATAATTGAAGAGTTTTCTTTTCTGAATGTAAGTTTCCCTGAAGGCATTATTGAAGAAAATGCATCTATGGTATTTGCTTTTTGTAACTCCCTTTTTAATTTACTGACACAGGGAAATTTTATTTTCTTAACACATCTTGGGTCTCATGCCTTCCTTTGTCTCTGAATCAAATAGAGATCATAATTACTAATATTTCATGTTCCATATGAATTTCTTATTTGTCTTTGAAAATTCATATGCACTATTTAACCAGAGGAAGAAGTAAACATTTCTTTGGACTTGTAAGAAGTAAAATATCTAAACCTCAAACAAAGAAACCTTCATATCATCTGGACATGTTCAAGATGAAAAGGTAAGCCAGACCATCCACTAACACATGAAAAGAGATGGTCATTTATCTCATCTCAGAATTGGAAATTACTTTTCAATTGCCATTTCCAACATCTAAAATACAGCTGCCATCACATTAACCAGATATACAACACTCTGTGCCAGAAGCACAAATTGTACACATCTCTCTCTTCAGTAGCTGTGAAAAGGAAACATAAGTGTGGTGTCAATAAGAACTTCTCCTATGGAAGAAGTCTACTAAATGAGAGGTGATCAAGAGATCTCGGTATTGCTAGGGTGGTCCTGCTTTTTGTCAAGCTTTGTAATGAGTCCAAGAGGCTCAGGAAGCCAGCAGGAAGACTTTGCTTTGTATGAAGAAAACTATTACTTCGTGTAGCTTTTGACATGACTGGAAGGGCAAGATCTACTAAGAGAGATCTTAGTAGCATCAAATTTAACTCCTGGCTTTATCATTTACCAGCTGTGCAACCTTTTCAATACTTTAACCATTTAAACACTTGACCCTTGATTTTCTCAACTGTTCAGTGGAGGATAATCATAACTCCCACAGAGATTTTGTGAGGAATAAATGAAATGATATGTGGGAAAGTACATTGTATGTTATAAAACTACATGCCATAATTATGGTGAGGTGACTTTACTGACACTGTAGTGTGCTAGATATACTTCCCAATGTTTCACATATTGTACCTCATTATATTTTCATGACAGACTTTGAACAAGGTATTAATATTATTCTCACTTTACATTTAAGTAACTTGAAGAGGGTCATGAGGAAAGTGAAATATAGTAGAAATGGAATTTGAACCCAAATAATTGAATACCAAAGACTAAACACTCAAAAAGTGGTCCATCAACAGGTGCATGCCCACAACAAGGTAGTGCAGAAATAAAACTTAAGTAATATTTAAAAACTTTTATAGCTATTTGATATGGTCCATCCAAGTATATGACCATTTTCGTAGTAGTTTGTATTTATTATATTTTGTGAAATATTGGCTTGCAATAGATCAGAAAGAACAACTTGTCTTTCATCACAGATATCTCAAGAAACTCTACTTTAAGTCACTACACTGTATGGTTGTAACTAAAAATTTTGTTGGAATATTGTGTGCAATTTGTAATATAGCCTTACTATGGGAGTTAAAAGATAGGCCTTATAAATTACTGCACCTAATTTAAGCTAAGGAATGTTCTTATGAATACTATGAAAATAAAACCAGGTCCTTGATATCAGTCCTCCTGGTCCAGGCAAGTTTCTCCTCTTTATCTCCTCTTATTCCACTCTGGACATTAAATAGGGTACTTCCAGTATACTAGTTCTACAAAACAAATACTTTGTAATACATAGACAGTATAAAGAGGTGCATGGGAGTTTCGCCTCTAGGAGAAAATAACTTGTATTTGCTAAACATTCCCCAAATAAGAAAAGGAGGGAAAAGTGAACACCTGCTGTTGGGAAACCTCTATTTAATTAATTATAGAACAAATGGAAAATATCTTTATCATGCTTAAGGATTTACAGCGATGCTTGGAATTACATTGAAATCACATTTTTCTCCATAAGACAGTTTCTAGGTTTGGCTTGTTAAGGATAAGTTGTTGGTATTACTCTTTCATTGAAAGCTTTTATATCAATCAAGTTTATTTCATTTCCTCAAATATTTGCCATTTTTCTTTTTCTTTGATTTTTGTCCCAAACTTTTCTCATCTAAATCCCATCTTAAAGAAAGAATTTCTGATGGAACAAGAAATTCCAAGAGATTATTTTAAATATCTTGTCTGGGTTACATATGAAACCCATTGTTCCAGGCTTGTGGGGCACTTACATGAAAACCATGCTTATGCTTGGAAACCGAACTCAAACACATGTTTGATAAAGAACATAAAATCTGATTTTGTAAGAACAACAAAGGGACATATAAGCTTCTTGGATTAAAAATAAATATTAAAACTTATGGAGTAAGTTACAGTTGGACATTTTCATCTAAGTATAAATGTCTCCACACAAAATATAGAAACTTAATGGAGACTGATTCTTTGAAATATCAAGATTTATTTTTCTTTCTCTTCTAAAGATATATAGTTTTGTTCAGCACAACAATCAAGACAGCAGCTTGCAATCTCACAGATGGTAAATTCTATTCCCAAGTGTTCCATTAACTCAGTATATGACCTTGAAAGTTTCTCCAAAATCTTTGGTGCCTCAGTTTCCTTTCTTATTGGATGCCGATGTCTGAAATAACTAATTCACTTCACACTTCCTTTGAGGAACAATAGAGAAGAAAAAGAGAGAAGTGAAGAATATCTGAGGTCAATGGAAATTGGTATATAACTACCATGTATTAATTGAATTCTAAGATGTATTAAATTTTAAAGGGAGTAAATAATAGTAACTGACATAGAATTAATGTAAAGAACTTAATACAGAGTTTGGAGTATAGTGAACTTCAATAAACTTTAGCATTTACTGTTTTTTTTATTGTCATCATTACTACTATTATAAAGGTTAGGAATCAGAGGAGAAGAGTGACTGTGAGTACTATGGGAAAGGCGATTTACTCTAGGAAGTAGACTTTACACAATTGCAGAAGAAGGAGGAGTTAACATTTGGAAGCGGAGGTAGAGTGTTGGAGAAGGGGTCATAAATCAGTGGATCTAAGAACCAAGCATATCAGTCCACCACAGCTAGAATAGTCAGATCAAGCAAATAAAAAATATAGGATTCCCAGTTAGGTTAGAATTTCATATAAACAACAAATACTTTTTTTTAGGATGAATATGTACCTGTAGTGGAGGACTATACGTTTAAGGATAAAGTGTCAAGATTAATATGCCAACTCATTTAGAACTGTCCTTTATTAAGAGATATTAGACTGTTACCAATATTTTATTGTTATAATTGACTTTTGCAGTATTTAAGGACATATTTATACAGAAAAGTATTTGTTATTTATCTGAAATTCAAATTTAAATGAGGGCTCTGTCTTTTAACTAGCAACTCTAGAGTATGAAGGGAAGTTCTTAGGAAGGTCTATGGAAAGGCATTTTCTCTGTGTAGGTCTCACCCTATGGACAGTGGGTCCACAGCCCAGCATTTAGTAGAAGACCTGGAGCTGCACTTGGTCAGCATGATCAGCGATTAGGAAAAAGAACTGGATGTGGAGCAGAGGAGAGTGAGAAGAAATAGGAACCCACCCCTGCATCTGTCTATCACTACAACAGACTAAACTAAAACAACCTTCAACAGGTAACTGCTGCTGCTTTATTTCCACCCTCCAAATCTCATAAATACGTGAGCATAGTCAAATCTGCTAGATTTTTCTTTGTTTTCAGCTCATAAGATCATGTATAGGAATATCTATCCTTCACTGAAAAGTATTTTAAAAGATATTTATATATTTTCTACTTTTTAAGGATGTGTATTTTATACCCAAGTCTTTAGTTCATTCGACATATATTATGAAGAAAAAAAATCTAACAATGCCTTAATTTTCTTCTAATAATACTCCAATTATCCTAACATTTTTGACTAAAACTTCTTTATCCTGATTTAAAATGCCACTTTTATCATAAGATAAGTGTTACATGCATAATCATAGTTTTAGCACAAGGGTTGAGAATGTGAGCCCTGGAGTCAGACTACAAGGTAATTACAGTCACTTACAAGCTGTGTGACCTTAAGCAATTTATTTAATTACCTTAGCACTAAATTTCCTAATCTGTAAAACTGGGATAAAGTCAGAATAAAATTGTCATGAGAGTTACAAAAATGAATTAACATATGTAAAGCTCATAGAAGAATGCCTGGTATATAGTAAAAACTTATAAATATTAGTCATTGTCGTGTAATGGAATGTAAAATGAAGCACTTACTGACACAATTTCAGGTGAGATTTTTGATTGTTAAAGAGTGAACCCGATGGTCAACTTAGAGGGAGTCCCACGTTCACCCCCTTCCTCAAGTGTGATGTGAGCCTGTCCTTTGATGTGATATTACCACTTGGAGAACTTGTTATGTGTCTCCTATGGTTAAAGGAATACAGCAGACTAGAATTATGTATTTGGAAACCAATGGCTTGTAGATGGAATGTGAAATAATTAGAGCATGAGAAAAAAGCTAGAGTCAGAATGAGAAAAAAAAGGGCCTGACACTTAGCCCTAAATTATTTTTGTATTTAAGAGATGGAAGGAAAAAAAAGAGAACTGTTAAAGAAGATAGGAAGAAAAAGTTCCTTGGGTTGGAAACTGTTCTGGAATAAATTGTGTTCCTGCCAAAATTCATATGTTGAAGCCCCAGCCTCCAATGTGGCTATATTTAGAGATAAGGTCATTAAAGAAGCAATTAAGATTGCTGGTGTTCTAATAAGAAGAGGAAGAGACTCCAACAATGCGCATGCACAGAGAAAAGGCCTTGTGATGACACAGAGGTGACAGCCATCTGAAAGCCAAAGAGAGATGCCTCATGAGAAATCCAACCTGCTGACACTTTGATCTTGGACTTCCAGCCTCTAGAACTGTGAAAACTGAAGTTTCTTTAACATCTTTTTTGGAGTACTATTGCTTTACAATGGTGTGTTAGTTTCTGCTGTATAACAAAGTGAATCAGCTATATTTATACATATATCTCCATATCCCCTCCCTCTTGCATCTCCCTCCCACCCTACCTATCCCACCTCTCTAGGTGGTCACAAAGCACTGAGTTGATCTCCCCTGTGGGATGCAGCTGCTTCCCACTAGCTATCTATTTTGCTTTTAGTAGTGTATATATGTCAGTGCTACTCTCTCACTTCGTCCCAGCTTACACTTCCCCCTCCCTGTGTCCTCAAGTCCATTCTCTACCTCTGCATCTTTATTCCTGTCCTGCCCCTAGGTTCATCAGAACCTGAAAAATAAATTTTGTTGTTTATATCACCCAGACTGCAATATTTTTTTTATGGAAGCCCTAGCAGACTAACAGGGGGACCAAGAGAAGAGAGAGTTTCTAAAAGAAGGGATTGACCAGACGTGAGAAGTACTGCTGAGAGAGAAAGCAAGCTAAGAACTTAAGTGTCTATTGAGTCAGGAAATAAGAAGTCATGGTTAATTTTGGCAAGAAACACTTTTAATGTACTGGTAGAGGCAGATTGCAGTGAATTGAAGACTAAAGAGCAGGATTCTCTTTCTGGTAATATGCTGACTAGGTGTTGTACAATAAATAAAGGATTTCCAAATTGAATGCTTATGCACAAAGTTCAGTCTGAACATCTTTTGATCCAGGAAATATTGCCAAGTTGATTCCCTCTATACTTCCTAGCTTAAATCTAAATTAGTCACGGCTCCTATATACCCAGTATCTTATAAATTTCTTATGGTAGTATGTGTCTATCTATTCTGGTCACCAATCCCAAGGTGTGTGTATGTAGTCAAGGGGGGAGGATTCTCCATACCACCGAGCAATTCTTGGACACCAGCTAAGTGTTTGGCAATTCAATTCAGGTCCCACAGGTTAAGGGCTCAGCCCTACAAGACTGTCCCCTCACCCCCACCCCACTTCAGATTTCACCTGGCCTTCTGACTGAATGGCTATAAAGCAAATACTTGGATATGATTAATTTGCTAGAGAGGCTTACAAAACTCAGAAAAACATCAAAATTACTAGATTACTAGCTTATTAAGAAAGGACTTAACTTAGCCAGATGTAAGAGATACATAGGCCAGGGTATGGGAAAGTGGAGAGGAGTTTCCATGCCCTCTATGAGTGTGCCACTCTCCCCAAATCTTCATGTGTTCCCCAACCCTGAAGCTTTCTGAACACAATTCTTTGGGTTTTTATGGAGGCTCCATTACATAGGCATGGTTGATTAAATCATTTACTATTGCTAATTGAATTCAATTTCCAGCACCTCTTTCCCCACCACAGAGGTCAGGGGTGTAGGACTCAAAGTTCCAACCCTTTAGCCACAAGGTTGGTTCTCCTGGTGACCAGCTCTCATCCCTAGGTGTCCAAAATTCACCTCGTTAATAAAACAAAAGATACGTTTTCACTCTCATCACTTAGAAAATTCCAAGGGTTTTAGGAGCTCTGTGCCTGGAACAATGGATAAAGACCAAATATATATTTCTTACTATAAATCACAATATCATAGTAATTTGTACTTGTTTATTTGATTTTCTCTCTCACAAGACAGTAAGCATTGTGAGAACAAGGCCCATATTTGGTTTTTCTATTATCTATGGTTAAAACACAGTGGACATTCAGTAAGTATTAAATAAAATTAAAATTGAATTTCACTCAACTATACGGCACTCATATTTTTACATGTAAAATAGTTTAATGACTGAACTTTATTTTATGTATAAATTTATCATAATTTATACCAATTCCACTCATAAATTACACTGTCTGGAGTAGTTTAATCAGTTTAGAATTTAATTCTTCCATAAAATTTTAAGAAATTATTCAGAAAAATTATTTTTATGCTCTGCCTTTTTTTGCCAGTAGTTTTCTAATTTTTAAAAGAATTTCTCCATGGTATTTTATTCAATTTTGAACTCTACTTTATATAAGATTCTCATTTTTAATCAATCTTATGTTAAATGTAATTATTTCATATTTTTAATTCTAAAGTTGGTTGTTTTTTTCCATTTAAAGTAAACTTTATTGAGCTATAATTTACATACAATAAAATGTACTTATTGAGGTGGACAGTTTGATGATTTTTTTACAAATGTATATACCATGTATTCACCACAATAAGCAAGATATAGAACATTTCTATTACTCAGAAAAGTTCCCTCACATACATTTGTAGGCAATCATCTCCATCCCTGCCCAAGGCAACCACTGATCTACTGTGTCACTTTAAATGAGAATTTCTTATTAATTGAACCACATGGCACATACTCAGCAGAGAATGGTGTTACAGTCATTCATTCATGTAATTTTATGTATCGATAGTTGACTTCTTTTTATTGCTGAGTAGTATGTTTTTTAATAAATATACCATAATTTGTTTATTCATTAGATGATAACTATTTCAGGTATTTTAATTTCCTATTGCTCTTGTAATAAATTTGTACATACTTGGTGGCTTAAAACAACACAAATTTATCATCTTACAGTTCTGGAGCTCAGACTTCCAAAATAGGTCTCACAAAGTTAAAGGACAAGGTGTAGCAGAACTTCATCCCTTCTGGAGCCTTGAAGACAGTCTTTTTCTGAGCTTCTAGAGGCAACCCAATTCCTTGGTTCTTGGGCTCCTTCCATCTTCAAAGCCAGGACATCTTCCTCACATCTTTTCATCTCCGACTTGCCTGCTTCCCTTTTCCATTTATGAGAACCCTTGTGATTATATTGGGTCCACCTAAATCATCTAGGATAATCCCCCCATCCAAGATCCTTAACTGCCTCTGCAAAGTCTTTTTTGCCATATAAAGTAACATATTCACAGGCTCCAGAGATTAGGACATAGAAATCTTTGCAAGGTCATTATTCTACCTACCACACAAAGTAAAAGATATTATTAATGAAGCTGTCAAGAACATTTGTGAGTAAATCTTTTTGGATCTACCTTTTTATTTCATTTAGTCAGGGAATTGCTAATTCATATTTTAGCTTTAGCTTTATTAGAAACTTCCAATTTAGCTTTATTAGAAACTGCCAATTTTCCAAAATGGTTATTCCAGATTACATATTCACTGACACTGTATGAGATTTCACTTATTCCATATCTTTGACAACCATTAGTATTGTCAAACTTTTAAATTTTAGCCATTTAGTGGATATGTATTGGTGTTTTAATTGTGATTTTAATTTGCATTTCCTTAACTACTACGTTGAGCATCTTTTCACATGATAATTGGCCAAACATATATCATTTTATGTAAAGCATATGTTCACATTTTTGGCTATTTTAATTGCATTTTGTCTTCTTATTACTGAATGGTAAAAATGTGTGTGTACATGTTCTTTGTTAAATATATGTATTTCATGATTGTCTCTAAGTCTTTAGCTATCCTTTATATTTTCATTAATAGATGTCTTTCAATAGCAGAAGTTTATACATTTAGTGTAATTCAATTTTCCAATCTTTTTCTTTTTACTGTTAGTGAGTATTTTGCTGATGCCAATGTCATGAAGATTCCCAACCCCTCAAACTCTTTTATAATTCTAGCTTAGGCATTATTGGGTACAACTTCAGGGAAAACTTTTTAGATGGGTAAAAATGGCTAGTAAGCACTCTACAAATAGAGATGCACCTACTTCTAACAGGAATACAGAAGTGACAGAAGGAACTCCTGCAGTCATTTGAAAAATGAGGCAATCTTGAGAATGGAAGCCATGCGCTAAGAATAATAAAAAGACAGAGGAGAGTCTGGGTCCTTGTTGACAACATAGAACCAACCCTGTTACAATAAATTGTACTTACAGTATATGGCTACCGGCTACAAACATATCTTATAAGGAAGAGAGAAAAACATATCCCATTTGAGTAACTGTTCTTTCTGATCTCAGTTGCTAGCTACTGAACACAATTATATATTGAAAATAGTGGTAAAATTTCTAGGCTCTCAAACATCTAAAAATATCTCAGTTCTGTCAACCTTGGTTACTATATTTTGTGATTGTAGAATTCAAGGTTGAAACTTCTTTCCTTCAATGCTGTAGGCATTTATTTGTTCTCTTCTAGATTTCAGTGTTGCTGGTAGGAATTCTGATGCAAGTCTGATTTTCATTCATTTATGGACAATTCATTTTTTTCTTTCTGAAAGATTTTAGGAGGCTTTAGTTCTTCTTGGTGCTCTAAAACTTTCACAGATTGTGTCTGGATGTTAGCTTGTCTGTTCTTTCATTCTTTTATTTTTGTGAATGTGGGCACATCATCCTGTACTAGATTCAGTTTTCAAATAGAGCTGATCCATGACAGTAAAATAGAATCCAGGTGGTATATTTCCTTAGTACTTCCCTTTGCCCCAGCCCTCTCTTTTCATCAATAAGCTTTCCATCCTATGTATTAAAAACCCAACAAAACATTACTGACTCACTTAATTGAAATAACCAGGGTTAGTCAAAGCTCAGGCATGACTCTATTCTAGGGTCAGATGTTGTCATTCTTTAATAGCTCCATCTCTTGGTTCAGTTTTCTTCTTTGGCTTTACCCTTATGGTGGTCTCCAGCAGCTCCACACTTACAATGATCCACAATCAAGTCTGGAAGAAGAGAGTTTCCCAGAATTTAGTCATATCTGCTTGACTTAGTGTATTTTCCTTTCCTGTTACAATCTCTGTTACACTTTGTAGTACACAGGCTTTGGACATGAACCTATCTCTGAATCAATCGTGAAAGCCAAAGGAATTCAATGTTCCGATTAGCCACTCTAGAGCCAAGAATAGTATGGCAGGCATTGCTAGTTTCACTGAAAATCCATTCTCCTTTTCTTCCCTATAAAGACAAGTATTGGATTGGCCTCATGGCTTCATTTCCTAGTCTCTGTTGAAGCTAGGTGTGTGATTGTAGCTATGGTCTGATCAATAGCAAGTAAAGAATGGTGCATGCCACCTCTGGGAAGTGAACTCAAAGGGACATGAAGGTACAGCAACAAAAATAATGGAGCTTAGATCTGTAACACCAAATGGCATAGTGTCAGTCCTGGCCTCTCTTCAGTCTTAATTTACATGAAAAAAATAAATTCCAACCTTGTTTTAGTTGTTATCTTGGGTTTTCTGTCATTCACAACTAAATTAAATCTTTTTAATACAGTTGCTGTCAGCTCCATCACAACCACATGTACTAACAGTAGACATATGTGGTTTACACACATACTCATACACACACACACAAATAAGAACGACTAAATTCACTGTAAAAGTATTGCTAATTATCTCTGATCAAGAAAATACAAAAGATGAGCATGCCGGGTATACAGGTAAAAGAGGGAGGGATTATGCAATTAACTTTTGGTGAAGCAGTTGCTTTGTAGTAGGAGGTGTCCTGTGTCAGTCCTCCAGCCGTCAGTGGACCCCATATGCAGTAGATGTTCCTTGAAGTGTGTGCCATAAGTAAGGCACCCTTCTCCAGTTTCCAGCACCTATGTCAGCTTTTCTCTATTTCAGTACCGTTTGTCATTATAAATTGAATTTCAGCCCATACCCTAACCGTTACCTGGAAGTCTACAAAACATTTTCCCATAAACTTTTATAAAGCAATTCAATTATTAAAACCAATTGTTTTCTTTAAAATAAAAGCCTTTAGAAGCCTGTCAGCTATTTTGATATCTATATAATGTTTGAAGGAACTTCTTTCCTTTTCAGTTTCTTTACTGTATAATTAATTGTCTTGAAAGTGGTTTTGGGAAAAGGAAATTACATTTAATTTAAAAAAAAAAATACAATATCCCTGTTTAGAAAACTAGAGAAAAGAAAAACTTCTCACTAGTTTTTAGATTTATCTTTTCCAAAGAAATGTATTTCCCTTATTATGATAAATCCTAAAACAAACAGATATACATTAAAGACAAAACTTACAAAGACAAATGTGGAAATAGACCAGGACTGGTAACTAAGAAAGCAGGAATTTACAGTGAGCTCTCTTTCTCCCCATCTGTGTGCCCACGTAATAGTCATTTGAGAACCTGAGATGGTTCACATCCTCTTATGTCATAGCCAGAATCAAACTCCTCCAGCCATCTAACTTTATCTATGATATAACCCCCACACCGCACTGAGCTTCCTTTCTTCAAATCTTCAGTCCTAGCTCTCTTCCAACTCTGTAATGGTCTCCTTTGAGATTCCTATGCTAAAGCAGTTAAATTCTCCCATATTCTTAGTTTCCACAGGCCTTTTCCATCATCTTCTGACCTCAGCCTTACTCCACTCCTCCCATGACTCCACCATCTTTCCCCCACTACAATCACATCTCTGCCCTTATTTTATAATATCTGTTCTGTTCTCTGAGCCTATGGATGCATGATTGACTCCCTGATCCTCTCCTAATCATTAAATCACTCTATACTCTTCTTTGTCTTTTTAGCTGAAAGCTCATGGTCCATCACTCTAATCAACGTACAACTGAGACTAATATTTTCAATCCAGGCATCCCTAATTTTTCATTCGACAAACCTAGAATGTACTGTCTTTGAGTAAATCTGCTGTTGAAAACTGAAGTGCAAATTGGTGCCACTAAACTTTGAGGCTTCCAAACATAAATAAGCTTCCATCCCTTCCAGTGAATATGTCCCCTCCCCCACAGTATATATGGCACATCATCACGATTCAAATCCTGAATCCCATCACCCCTCTACCCACTTAAGGAGAAAATGGAGATTATAATATGGTAACTATATCTGTGTTTGCCCCTAAATCTATAAAATCATCTGTAGCTGCAAACATCTCTCCCTCCTCCTCTTCCATAGAAGTGGTATCCACACTCCTCCATAATGTGGTGTCCTGGGTCCTGTTTCCTCCTGAATCCTCAAAGACATGGGTCCATCAGTTATCTTCTAGGATTTCCAATATCTCCTTGGGTCCTGCTCTTTCCTTTAATATTTAGACATATTCAAGTCTCTTCTAATTAGAACAAATAAATAAACCTCTTATGACCTGCGTGTTTATGTCTCTGCTGCCCTTTCTCTTCTTTCACTTACACCCTAATTTCTTTGAAGTGTTGAATACACTCACTGTCTCCATCGTCTTATCTCCCACTTATCTTCAACTCACTGATATAGCTTTCATTCCTTCCTTCCAAGAAATCTGTTCTCACCAAGGTCACCAGTAACCTCATGTGTTTAATCAGTTATTTAATTCCTTATCTTTCTTCACTTCTATAGAATTTGAAATTATTAACCATTTCCTCTTTCTTAAGACTCTGCTCATTGGACCGCTTGATGTAATAATTTTATTTTTTCTAATAATTCTCTTGCTGCTTTCCTCACTTTCCTATTTGGTTTCCCTCTTCCTATATTTATCCCTTTGATTTTGTAGCCCAAGGTCCTTTATCTTTTTCTCTTCCAACTCCAAACCACTGGTTGCAAACCACTTTGAAAACAAGCAGTAAAACAAACAAATGCAATGATTTTTACATACGATGTCAGGGATTTTTACCAACTTTCTAATGTTCTTCCATGGGTTCTGCTTCACACATTCCCCCAAGTGTTCAAGTTCACTCTCATGTGTTCAAGAACCTCTTCTATGCTGTTTACTCTATGTCAGTATCTCCCACCACCATCTTCACCTTCCTTCTAATTGCTACCTGGATAATCTCCCACACACCTCATGGCTCATTGTGTCAAGAGGAACCCCACCAGCTTCCTCCCTGCCACCAAACTTGATTCCACTCTTACTGCTAGAGCTGAAGGTCCATGAGTTAGAGGACCTTGTCCATATTCTTATTGTTCTGTGCCCAGCACCCAGAATAATACCTGGCACAGGGTATGCACCCAGTGAATTTTGACTGAATGAGGGAATTAACGTGTCTTAGCTCCAGGAATAATTCTATTCTCCAAGCACTTGGCACACCAGAAACCTGAGTCTACTTCCTTCCTCACAACACTGAGTCATTTCAACTCTAACTTCTTAATTTGATTTGATTTGATTTTTTTCTATATTACCATAATGCCTTTCTAACTCTTCTGGTCTTGCTTCCTCTGGTCCATTCTCCTTAATATAGTCAGAGACAATTTCTAGAGTGCAAATATATTTATATGTCTCCACTTTTAGTTTTTTCCACTGATTCTGCATCGTTTTCAGTTAAAGTCCAAACCCCCCAAACAAGCTTATAATGGTCTTGCTCTTGCTTTCCTTTCCATCCACCCCTTACTGCTGTCGCCTGAATCAGATACATGCCTAACCTTGCCCCATGAACATCTAATCTTGCTTCTCTGAACCTGTCTTGTTCTCTTCAACTTCAAGCCATTGCCCATGGTTCTGTGACTGGAATATTATCCAACCTCTGTCTCTCCCACATCTCTGCTCGGAACTCATTCCTTCTGCTCTTTGTATGGCTTCTCCCTTCTTCTCATCCTCTCGTCTGAGATAAAAGTCCTTCCTACTTGTTTCCATAGCACCCTGTTCTCACTCTTTTCCTACCACCTGTCACACCTGATTTAATTGTTTATTACAGTCACTCCAGTCCTAAACTTACCCCTTATGAAAGGGTAAGTTCCTTGATGGCGAAAACTGCCCTTATTTATGTTTGTTTTCCTTACGTTTGGGATAGTGCTCAATAAACATACATAGAGTGAATTAATCCCATCTCTTTCAGCTTTTGTTCTCTACATGGTCCGACTCTCCCAGATGAAACGTTCAGTGTTTTGGATTAGTTTGTTGCTGTCACTTTCCAAATAAGCCTGGGCCATGGAAGATTGACTTAATGCAGGAAATGAATAGAATAAATGTGTACATAGATTGCATGCCATGGTAATTAAATCATTAGTGCTGAACACTAGCATGGAGATGAGAGCACGTTAACATATGTTTTTATTTGTCAGAAGCAATAAGTAAAGATGAAACCTAGTAACTATAGACTGTGACTCAAAAGGAGTTTTCTGGGTGGTCTTCTATAAATCTTGAAGAAAGGAAAGCAAAAGGCAAACGTTTGCCAGTATTTCTCCTGACTTCTTTATTAAATGTAATACTGACCTCCAATTGGCTGTGTTGCTTTTAAGAATCAAGCTGGTAGTATTTTTTAATACTACCAGTATTTAATAGTATGCTTAATAATATTGTTTCAGACATTTGTCAGTGGTTTTGTTCACCTTTTCTGACTCTTTCTTCTACGTTCTTATCCTTATCTTTCTCTGCTCCCAGTCATCCCCTCACAACTCTGACATCCTCAGCTCAGCCTCATCCAGCTTCTTTCCCACTCACCTCCTACAAGCCACTGACCCTCTGCCATCTCCCTCTGATCCTCCTCCACCAAGTGATGCCAAATTCATGTGGTGAAATGTTGATGTGGAAATATAACACATTTATTTTCACTGTTTTTTGTTTGATAAATTCTGGACATATGTGTTACAAAATATCAATATTGCTAGCAATATTTTAGTACTGCATGAAATTACAACCCCAATATTTAGTGTTGTCATTTCTCTCGGGTATTGAAATCAACAACCCTACACTGAGGACAAGCATTGTTCTATCTCTAGATGTGTATCCTATTGTGGGGTTGAGTGGCTGCTTGTCCTTTCCCTCAGCCAGAAAGAAGCAACCCACCAAGTCCATATTTACCAAGCAGATGTCTGGTTACTAATGCAGTTGATTGGATCCTTGATGTTGGATATATGTTTTTATATCCTTGCCCCTATCCAGGACACACCTAAGTAATTAATAAATTAACATCTTTGTTTTTAAAATACAGAGAATTTGTTTAATATGTCAGTTCCTTGTGAGTGAGAGGAAAAATTGTTAGCACATGGACTATGTAAATAGGCAATATAGGCGCTTCTTCAACAGGGCATAGAAAAGTATGAGGAGGGTGCTCTCAGACTGCGCCTATACAAGAGAAGTATTTCCAATAGACATGAATGGGTGAATTTAGGGTACCATCCAAATCTAACCTAATCTTAACCATTCTAAAACTAATTCCACTGAGGAAATGAGAGAATGTTTCCTTTTTAAATCTCTAAAATACAGTTTCTTCTTTATAGCTGGAAAGGCTACAATTCTGACCACATATTACTATTTGGCTTTAAGGATCACTGTACCCCAGGGTGTGGAAAGGGTAGGGTATTAGCTTCATTCACTCACTGCATAGGCAAAGTTTTCTCCTGGCATTTTCAGTGATTTAACAATTTCTGGCCTAATACAGTATCAATCACACATGACATCTCTTCTAAGACTGCAGCATCAGGGTGTGAGTTTGGACCCCTAAGGAGAGATGTAAGAGGATCAGAAAGTTCTGAGCTGTGGACTTGAACGGCTGCTTGGTGGTGGCAACAGCAGTTGTTATGAAGAGATGTCTTCCCCCTCCATGTGCCTCTCTTGCTCTCCTGTCCCCTTTCTTGTCAATAGCTAGTCAACATTTATTGATTGTGCAGAGGCTAAGGGCTAATTCTTCTCTGTAAGCTTATCCATCTGCCCCTTTTCTTTTGGCTTACATTGATTCTCTAGGGTTTTATTTTGTTTTTATCAACATCTTTCTATCTGCCTGCTTCTTCTCACCATATGGCAATCCTGATGTATATCTTTTTTGTTAGAGGGGGAATGTAAGACAACAGGAGAGAATAGGGTCCCTGTTGGAAAATGAAAAAAAGATTTAGAACTCTTATCACAGGAGTGTATGGTTTAATAAATGCCTCCTTCTTCAGCATGATTTTAATCACATTACTATTAAACATTTTTTCCCCCAAAACAAGGAAGACTGATTTCCATAAATACAAATGTTGTCTACAAGCAATGTCTCCAATTCTCTCTTACCTGTCAACATTCAACACTTCAGTTGGAGTCTTCCATTACTACCCCAATAAAATCGTTGTGGCCAAATCACAAATGACCTACAACATGACGAACCTCAAAATTATTTTTAATTCTCATCTCACTAGACTTCTCAGCGGCATTTAAATCATTCAGGAGCATTCACTCCTCTTTTCCCAAACTATCAGGTATCCTCCATGACGTCACACTCTCCTAGGTCTGCCCCCCTCCACCCTGTAACCACACCTTCTCACTCTTTTTCCTCAGCATCATTGCTTCCACTTGACCTGTAAATAGAGGGACATCCCAGAGCTCTCTCGTTACTCATCTTCTCATCTTTTCTCTATTCACTCCTGTCTCTAACTGACCTCATCCAGCTCCAGCGCTCTAAATACCATCTATTTATCTACAATCTCCAAATTCTACCTGTAGCTAAGATTCCTCTTTTTGAGCACCCGACTTTATATCTGACTGCTTTCTTGACAGTTTTCCTTGGATTTCACTTGACTAAAACCAAACTCAAACAACGGCCACAACCTTTTTCTCACTCAGTTTTCTCATCTTGGGGGAACTATCTCCCCACAGTTGTTCACATCAGTAATGCAGGAGTCTTTCTTGATTTCTTTTCCTTCAATCCCTATGTGAAATGATTCAGTCGTGACTCACTATGGCCTCCCATATATATCACTAATTCACCTTTTTCCACTTTTCACTCTTACCACTCTAGTCTCTATACTGTTTTCTCTGGCCTGAGATATGGCAGTAGTTTCCTAAGTTGTCTCTTCCATTTTTACCCTCTCCAGTTTGTTCTCTAGAAAACATCTACAATGAGCTTTTAAATTTTAAACCCTGAGGATGTCACTGTCTGGCTCATAATCCTTCAGAGGTTTCCTCTTGCACTTGTAATAAATCCACTCTCCTTAACTCACTTCCAAGTTCCTTAAAGATCTGGCCCTGCTGACCTCTTCATTCTTATTTTGTGGCCCACACCCATTTGGCCCCAGAAGACGCCCTTGCTAATATGCACACATGTTGTATCCTCCACCTAGAAGGTTCTTTCCTCAGCTCTTCATATCCAGGTTTCTTCTCATCCTCCAGGTGCCACTTTAAATGTCAGTTACCAGAGGGGCCTTTCCTGGAAATCCAACCTAAATTGTTTTCTCACCCACCCCTTTCTAGCCTGTATTACATTATCCTATTCTTTTCCTTCTTAGAACTTATCACAGCGCATGTGTGTGTGTGTGTTTTCTTGTTTAAGGCCTGACTAGCTGCTAAAATGTGAGCTCCAAGAGACTCAGGGTCCATATCTGTTTTTTGTTAGTTTTTGGTGTGTGTGTGTGTGTGTGTTTTAATAATCACATGTTTAGTTTGTACTCATATAACTAATGCCTAACACTTTATCTGACAACAAAAACATGCAGTCACTACCTCCAAAATTATTAAAGATAGGTAGACCAAATGTTGTATTAATCTTGATAATATATACCTAGCATTGATGATAAACCATTATTAGTTCACAGGATAAGTTAGAAGATCTGGTATAAATTATAGAGTAGTTTGAGACTAATGAGAAAACACAGCAGAGAGAGAAAGTAAAAAAGAAAGAAAAGAACTATGATATATGGGCAACTCTAGAGATCAAAGTGAAAATAAAGAAGATACAGAAATCCACAGAAAATCAAACCCAAAGAATCAGAAAAACCAGGTTGAGTCATGTTTTAATGTATTGGAACCTCTAACCAAGTGTTTCAGGATGGATGTAAACCATTACTTCTGAAATAAGGCCAACAATTCTGCTCAAAATCAGTTTAATCAGGATGTTAAATCCAAGATATATGTTCAATTTATCTCAAGGTAGATCCAAATTAAGGAGAGTTCCTGGGAATGCTTTGGAGGAAATACCATGAGTGAAAAAATTCTCGCCTCCCTAGATGAGGATCTGCTTTAAGTTCCTGAATGTGCAAGGCAATGGAGGAATTGTAGGTTCTTCTTAGACTCACTAATATCCAACACACACAATCCAGCAGTTTAGGGTAAAGTCCAGCTCAAATGGTAAACCGTCATTAGTCTAAACCAATAATGGTCATCCCTCAAGATCTCATCCCTAAGCCAGAGGAACTGGCTAAAAGAATGAGCATGGGACCTTGTTCAGGCCAGTCAAATGCAGATGGAAATTTTGAGGGATTCTGGGAAATGTTTTTTCATTACTAAATGAGGAACTGAGGGGGAGATAATACTGTTCTTATAGATCTTGCCCTGTGCAGATGTGAGGTCAAAAATTGGCTACCAACTTAGGATAAAGCCATCACTCAGAAGATGACAGAGCCAAAGGAATCGCAGGGAAAGAAGATTCATAACCAGAAGAAGCCCACCGTGAGTCACACCCTCTTTAGACTCCCTGTTGGGAGATCAATAAATATCTTTGTAGATTTAGCCAGTTTAAGTTTGACATTATCTTATTTGCTGTAGAAGGCAACTTAACTGATAAATTGTCTAAGAAATGCAGGAGGAAAAAAAATATCAGGCAAGCTTTTTCTAAAGGCAAATTTTGGAAGATTGTGGGATGACCTATTATGGCCCTCACACTTCAGTCTTTGGATTGCAATGAAAGAAAGGTTACCAATAACCTGCCAACTGCATCTTCCCCTGGTTCAAGCTGGAGTACAGCTAGGATGGGACAGGTGATGACAGCATTTCTCTCCTCACCAGAATATTTGCTGACCAAGAGGACAAGAACAGTTCATTACCCAACTTTGCAGTAGGAGTGGTTTTTTATTTGTTTGTTTTCATGAAGAGAAGAAAACAACCATGTAAGTTGGTCTCCATTTATTAATTTTTTTCCGCATCATTATTTGCCATCAATTGTAAGATGTTATGTCAATAATACTAATGATAATTATGACAACAGTAGAAACACCAGCAATAACAACGAACATTTATGCAGGCATTACTATGTGCAGAGCACAGTTATAAGCGCTCTTGAAGTATTACCTCCTTTAATCTGCATAGGAACTAGGTATTATTAGTCTCCCAATAATACTGACAAGAAAACCAAGACACAAGAAGGTTAAGTGACTTCCCTAAGATCATGCTGCCATTAACTGGAAGATCCTGTTTTTAAACTGACAATCCAGCTCTAGAAGCTGGGACTTTTAAGCTCTACCCAAAACTACAAGTTACTGTGGGGCTATAAATTGAAGGGGATGATGAAAGATCAATCTTTCTTTCATAGAGTTTACAGTTTGTTGTGTTCTATTTAAGCCCAGCAATAAGAATACTTGCTTCCATTTTTAAATAGAGCAGAGACCATGTCTACATCATGTCATGCATTCAACAATATTTTTGTGACTGTTGATGATTTCTTATTGATTGCACAGTCAATATAATTTTACATTTATGCTACCTCAAACCACTTCTTATTTTCAAACTACATTAAGATAATAAAGAACATACCACACATAAGCATTTCTAGGAAATTTAATATTTTCATTACTAATTGTATCCTATAAGAGAATGATATATGTTTCATTTAAGGTTTTAATTACCCCCCAAAATACTCATATTTCATTCTTCCAAAGACATATGAAGTAGTTTTTACCACATGAGAACCTAAGTCTGCTCTAAGAGTTAGTAAGGGAAAGATTGTTTCTTAGGTCTACATAATGCATAACTAAATTATTATTCATAAAAGCATTCAAGAAAACCTCATATGTGACAGTATGGGCATTTAGACTGTAAAATATCAAATATGACTCCATTTCATATGCTAACAGGACTAGTCCATCATGCAATTTATCCTGGGACATTAGATAGGTTTAAGTCTTTTAGACCTAAGTGAAGAAAGGCAATATATTAAAACCCCCTTAAGCTTCCATTCAGACATTTTGAATGTGGCATCCCTGTCATCTTTGAGTGTGGATGTAAATATAATCCCCCCCTGCAGTAAACATTTAAATATGTTGGTTTTCTGCTCTCAGAGGGTTTCCAAGCTGCTCTACCAAATCTGTTAATGCAGAAGAATGAAGTCAAGAAGTAAGACTTAAAAGACCTGTACAAGTCTGAGATGGAGAAGGGAAGATAGGAGTAAGAATGGGAGCGATTAAAGATCAAATTTTCATCATACATAAAAATGGAGTCAATCACATACAAGGAAATAGAAGGAAAATGCTCCTTAAGTTGGGAAAAATATGCTAGGCATCATGCATAGATCCCAAAAGAAGGGATTTTACATATTGACACTACTTCTTCACAATACCATCCCTTCCTTCCAGTGATTAATATTAGAAAGATGTATTTTTTAAAGCCCAGAGAGATAATTGGAAGTATAGGAACATTTAAAAATAAGTTTTGAGGAGGACATTTCTTAAGTATTAATTAATATTAGATTCTTTGAAAAGTCTTGGTTGTGGCTGAAACAGCTTCCTTGCACAATTAGCATAATCAGCTTATCTTATATGAAGCCAAACATTAGCCTCTGACTCTCCATGAATGAACCTACCTACCCACTACCTCCAAAGAAATTTAATTCCTCCTCCTTACAGCAAAAAAAGCTCATGAGTCAGACTAGTTTTCAATTCCACCGCTACTACTTTTAAATATTTTATTTTGTGCAAGTCACTTAATATCATGAAGCATCAGTTTTCTTGGCTGGAAAGTGGCCTGCCTCCTTTACAGTGTTGAGAAGAGTCCCTGAAATAAACATGTGAAAGCACAAACATTTGGTATGTCTTCAAAACACGTGATCTTTTCCTTCTTTCTTTCTTCCTTTTTTTCTTCCAAACTTTGGAAAGAGTCCTGGTCTTAAAGTGACAAACATGTGAAGAAAGTGGCATATATTTATATTACTTTCTATTCAAGCATCACAACTGTTGTTTTACATGCACTCTGCCATCTAATCTTTAAATAACCACTGAAGTGGTTATTATGATCCCTGTGTTATATATCAGAAACATGAGATTCAAGAAGTTCTATTAACTAGGTTATTTACTTATCTGACAGTATTTGCTGAGTGTTTACTGTGTTCTAGGCATTAAGCCAAGAGCCATGAACACAAAACATGACTGTGCTAGGGTTTCTGCCCTCTATGAAGTCCCAGTCTGGTAAGAGAGAAGATCAGTACACAGGGTTAATATGTTCTAACAGAGGCCAAGACCAGGAGAGGCAAAGCTTTCTGGCATGTTCACTACAGCAACCTGACTCATATTCAATAATGGGCTATCAACCTCACTGGCATCCACCCTTATAATATAACTGGGACCCTGCATTTTCCCCTGGAACTCACCCCTTACTTGGAGATACATCTCCCCAGATCACAGTGTCACACTTTCCCTACAACATGTTTCATCTCTTTGCTTGACTCACCCACTTAATGCAAATATACATCAAGAACTTTCTATGTGCCAGGTCTTATGCTATGCTCTGAGGAAAAAAATATATTCATAAGGATAAAAAAGAATAAAAAGATTTCTTGAGAAGGTTAAGATATAATAAAGCAATACCGTTATTGAACAGATAAGAATTGAAATATTGTAGATGCTGGGATAGGGGATAGAGGTCTATACAAGATAAAGTGAAACAAATAAAGCCTGGTTTATATTATCTGCTTGGTATCAGGGTGGGTTAAGGTAAAAGATGAAGGGTTCAATTTCAATATGTTGTGATTGAGTTGATTGTGGCACAGGGAAGGGTCATGCCCAGGTAGATATTTAGACCTTGAGCTCAAGGGAAACATATTGTTTATAAATACATTTTTTAGAGTCAAATGTATAAAAGTATCATTTTAAGTCATGAAAAAGCTGGATTTCCCAGAGAGATGTCTAGAGTGAAAAAGGAAATGTCCCAAGGAAGGTTGAACTTGGAGGAACAGCAGAGTTAAGGAACAGAAAGGGATGAGCAGAACTTAGATGCCAGTTCTTGTGGAGGACTTCCTCATCATCTACTATTGAGTGATTAGATTTCATCAATCTTCACATCCCTGCAAGCAGCTTTTAACAAAACCACACACTATTTCATTGAATGAAAACTATTCACAATACTGTGTAAAAACCTCACTGAATTGGTATTCTAATCAGGAATATTTTTAGATTTTTTTATTAAAGCAAATGAGAAAAGAAAACAGATGGATGAAAAGTAAAAATTCTTCAATGGATGAATGGATGAAGAAAATGTGGTATATACACAATGAAATATTATTCAGCCATAAGAAAGGAAATTCTGCCATTTGTAACAACATGGTGAACCTGAGGGCATTATAATACCAAATGAAATAAGTCAGACAGAGAACGACAAATATTATATGGTATCACTTATATACTTACATGTGGAATCTTAAAAAAAAAAGCTGATTTCATAGAAACAGAGACTAGAATGGTGGTTGACAGGGGAAAAGGGGTCATGTAGATCAAAGTGTACAAATTTTAAGTTATACGAAGAATAAGTTCTGAGGATCTAATAGGCAGTATGGTTACTATAGTGAAAAACACTCTACTGTATATTTGAAAGTTGCTGAAATTAGATCTTAAGCATTCTCACTACAAAAAGGTATGCTATGATCTTGGTACTCATTCCAAAATGTATATGTATATCAAATCGCCATTTTGTACACTTTACATATATACAATTATATTTGCCAATTATTCCTCAACAAAGTTTAAAAAAAGAAAATGGAATAAACTCACAAATACAACACCTCAACTCATGTCTTAATGATACTACTTATCACACAAACAAGAGATTTAGTTTGTGTGATAAACAGTAATATTTTATCTCAAGGTAGTATCTTCAAAAATTTTAGAAATATTATTAGATTCAACTAGCTGTATAATTCTATAGCTGTTTATTTTAACACCTTCTTCATACAATGAACCTTTTTCTTCTCTCAAATCATCGTATTAGAACACTACAGTGATAACTGATCTATCTAGTTCTGTTCTCAATTTATTCTGAATAACTATGCTAATCTTAAAAGACAAAATGATGCATTGTAATTCTTATCTTTCAGTAATTAAAACAAATAAACTAACAGTTATATTTCTGCTAAATGATTTTTTTTTTTTTTTAATTTGGAAACTCAGTGTTTGGAAAAAAACTGTTCTTATTTCAAACATTTTAACCAAGACCAAGCCTATGAGAGAGAATTATAGGAAAGAAACCAGCAAATGTTTTAAAGATTGCTTAATGCAACAATTCCTACAATGTAATACTCTGGCAATAAGTATCAAGAGACAGGGTTAGGGGAGTGGGATGAAGCATAGTTTGTGGCCAAATAAGTTTGGAAAACCCTTTGTTAAATTGTTAGAGAGGTTTTTTTTTTTACTGTAGGACTTCTAAGAGCCTTTACTGAGCCTGTTTTCATGGCTAATGCTTTAGGGAAAAAAAACTACCTAAAATGCATTGACCAAAGAACCACAAAAGACACATGACAAAATATGACAGAGATCAAGATGGGTGTGATGGGGAGTGCCCTGATTGGTGCTGACTACATCACTCAAATCAGAAAAAATGAGAAACAAGAACAGAATGAAAACTCTAGCTCAGGTGTACAGCAGGAGGGAAAGAAAAAAAAAGGGGGGGGATAATTTTTTTGTGTTACAAATAGAGCCTACTCTTGACTTTCTGGGAAATTGCTACTTGCTTCACCAAAATTTCTCTTGGAGTCTATTTCCCTTTCAAAATAGGAGGACCTGGTCTCTTGTTTGACACTGTATCTCCAATGTGTCGAGCAGTGTCTATCATTGAGAAAGTGCTCAAAACTTATTTATCAAACAGAGCAAATAGTAAATCAATGGTGGTAGAGCCACAATAACTAAAATTATACCATTTGGAAATTTTCCAATGGTTGGCCCACGTGCAGCAACCAAGACTTCCAGGTGTTTCCTAACCCTGCCTTGATGCTGAGAGATTATACTTCAGGGGTTCCCACAGGAAAAGTTTACAGAGTCTTGGCAACCTGCCGCTGCACATGAAGACACAGTCGAGGGTAGTTATTAATGGGAAGACAATACAATTTGAAAGGAGGCTGACTGTTCTTTGTCTTCTTGCTTATTATAGAATTAAACATAGTTTAATAAACAGTTATAAAGCTAACCCTAAAACTTGGATTTTTATATGAATAATGCCTCATATTTATGAAAGAGTTTTCAAGTCTCTTCTAAATTGATTAACTCCATTTGTCCTGAAAGAGATAAGTAGCCCATTGTCGAAAGAGAAAAAAATGAGGCAGATCAGATGAATGATTTGTCAAAGGTCACAAAATTATTTTATGGAAGACCCAAGATTAGAACCTAAGTCTTCTAACTTCTATTCTTTATAACACAGAGAAGAGTAACCACTAATTTCATCTGGTTTGAGAAATTCCCTGACTTGTAATGGAATGGAAATTTTCTTTAAAAATAACCTCTATAGAAAAAAAAAGTAAACATGACTAATTCTCCTAAAATAATAAAACAATTATAAGACCACATAAGTCATCTAAAAAGCTGGGTGAAAAGAAGATCAAAGATGCTTATGTAAGGACAAGACAGAAGCCAAGCTTCAGAATCCAAAGTTTTGTGAGCTCTAATCATTTCACTTGCATTCATAAAATCTTAAACATTTTCTCTCCACTTTTTGATGTATAATATTCAATCAATTGTAATGGAATATAAGTGGATAGTGCTTGTAATGGCCCCTGAGCATGAAAGTGAAAACCATGACACATGTACAGCACTGCCGCCTAGAGGGGAAAGTGGGCTCTTTTCTGCATGCCCAGATGCTTTCAGAAAAGAAAAAGAGAAATGGCTGAGATTGGTGCCATTTTTAGTCTGTTCCCTCCAGGTTAACTGAAATAGAAGAATTTTGCTTTTTCCTCTTTTCCACTCTAAAGTCTAAGACAATGACTAGATTTATTGCTAGGAAATATATGTATATCTCCTTTTCCAATTGATTTATAAGCTCCATTTTAAATAAATATAATAGATAACAGATATAAGAGGAATGAAGGACTCTGCTGTACCTTCTTGGGGAGGGGCATTTTCCTAGTTTATTGAGATTTTGAATTGTAGGTGGGGCTAAAACTTCATTACTGACCTACTTCTTGTGCTACTGCACACCGGCACATAGTTGGCATTAAAACTCCATGTGATTAAAAAATTCATAAGTCCTTTAAAATTGTATATTTTGACAGATGAAAAGAATACAAAAGTATTCACAAACTTCTTAGCTAGTGAGGTTTTAACAGGAAAAGAAAATCAAAGGCTGCATTTTTCAAAGGATTAGCTGTATACAACCGTTTTCTCAATTTTTCTGGTGTATATTTATGAGATTAAATATATAAAAGATGAACTCATGTTTGGTGGTCTTCAAATAGTTAAACAGCAAGCTCATGTTGAGAAAACATTTTGTTGCAGGAAAAGAGTTTTTAATCCCAAATTCTGTAAATGGGTGTAGGTGAGGGGAGTTTTTGGTGGTAAGAAATGGGAAAAGACAGAAGAAAGAACATTTAAATAATAACAGAGGATATAGAGAGTGACACTCAGCCTAGAAGATATTCATTTCTACCCTTAAATGCAAGGAAAACTATAAAAAAAACACCTGCCATCGAAGCCTTAGAAAATTCTCAGAAAGAGCATTGGATTTTTATAAAGAACAAAAAGAGTCACGTCTCCTACATTTTCTTCCTTGAAATATTTATGTAACAGCAATTAGGTATAAACATCAAAATAGTTTCTAAGTTGTGAATAGTTTAGGCAGAAAGCATCTGCATTTATGTAACTGAACAGTGAATCATTACTGAGAATACCTGTAAAGAGTATTTCTCCATTGTCACGAAGAAATGGTTGGTTCATCCTGTGCCACCATGGGATCAAGAACTAGAACATTTAAATAAGAGAACATGCAGAACAAGGAGAGTAGATGAAAACAGCAAGAGCAGAGATATGATCTCATCAGTCACAGAAAAAATGGGGGATGGTAATTAACACCAAAAGTAATAATAGTTGTCCTGCGTATCATTTATAATTTCATATATATGTGTGGTATTCCACAGTAAGTATTCCGCACATCTTGATTAATCCCTTGTTGTGGCTTTGGAAAGCTCTTATTTAAAAAATGTCCTGTGAATATTTACTAAAGAAAGGTATTGTTTACTAAAGAATGGGTAGATCTGGTCAACATTTGTTATTTTTATCCTAGTTCCCTGAGTGAAAAATCACATAAGCATATCACTTAGAGAATGATGTCTAAACAGAGCCTATTATTACTTGAGTGACTTCAGTCCAAAGTACCTTGGGAACTGCAAACTGTCACAGACTCTACTTCATCATAAAGGCAGTGCACTGCAGGGGAGATACTTCGTGCTCTACGGAAAAAGTCACGACTTCCGGTTCTGCCACTCATTGACCAGCTATGTCTCTATGGGATGGTCACTTGTAATCTGAAGCTTTTCTTTTCTTATACGCAAGAAAGAGAAGATAATTATTCTGTCTTCTAGAACTACATACAGAGACTGAAATCATGTATGTGATTATTATTATTTTTCTTATTATCAACATAAATTTATAATAACTCATATTTCATAGCGGTTACAATTTTAAAGTACCATCAACTACTTTATCCCATTTAATTCTCACAGCAACTCTCTGAAGCAGAAAAATGTCTCCATTTTTCTGATGAGGAAATGGAATCAAAAAGGTCAGCACCTATGTCAAATGATCAGGAAAATGAAGTGCCAGGAACACAGTTCTTATTTTCTGATGTTCCACACCACTATCTGCTATACCAAGTCAGTTCATCATAAATATTCTTGTTTCATTTAGCATGTGAGGATGCTAGTTGTTCCACACCTACCTGAATAACTCCAGCAATGTGGAAATCCTCACCTCCTGTGGAAGTCCAAGCTATTTTTCAATACTCTTGCTTTTAGAAAAATCTTTTTGATCCATAGTTCACCTCTTCATAACTTCCACTTATTATTTTCTTACTTCTGTTCTCTAAAAATATGCAAAATAAATGAAATTCTTCTTCAACTGAATGACTCTCAAGTTACTTCATAGTCTTGTCTGTTTTCTAGAAACTAAGTCTTTCCAAAATAATCAGAGTTTTCAATTCCTTCTCCTCCTCAACATGATTTTCCTAATTCCAGAAATACAATAACTATCAAAGACACCTTTTTTCTTATGTCTAGTACAATGCTTATAATATTCATTTGATTTTACATTTTCTTATTTTTCTTTTCTATTAGATTATGCACTTCTGTGTGTGTGTCTGTGTTGGGGAGGGGTGTGATAATAATTTTCTTGTTTGTTTTCTTGAGACCTAATATAGATCTTGGAACATAAAAACACTTAGCATATAACATGTTAAACTCAGAAACTAGGGAGTTTGTGATTAACATGTACACATTACTATATTTAAGACGACCAACAAGCACCTACTCTATAGCACAGGGAACTCTGCTCAGTACTCTAATAATCTAGTGTAAACGGGAAAAGAATTTGAAAAAGAATAGATACCTGCATATGTATAACTGAATCACTTTGCAGGACATCTGAAACTCACACAATATTGTTAATCAACTATACTCCAATATAAAATAAAATTTTTTTAAAAACCTCAGAAGCGAAAATGTTCATTGAATTTAACACTGTTAAGCAGCATTCAAAAAGTTGATCTTTAACAATAGGAATTAAATTTCTGGAGTAAAATCGTTACAGTTCAACTTGACCATTTATTCAGTCAATGCTATTGTATAACTAAGGACTCTCGATGTGCAAAGGACAGGGAGACACTGTCTTCCAAGCTGATGTAGAATCTAAAGGGATTTCACCTGAGAGGTGACAGGTCATCAGTTTTTTAATCTGGAATCAGAAGAACAAATATGTTTTCATATAAAGCAGAAGTAGTAAGAAAATAATCCTACAAAATACATTGGGATCATATTATGAAAGATTTTGGACATCGCAAGAAGAAGTCAGGATTCCAGCCCCTGGACAATGGTGGCCAGCAAATTTTCAAAGCAGAAAAGTTGAATGCACACATCTATAGTTTAGAATATGACCCTGGAAGCTAAGAAACCCATTATAAGTGTTTTCCAGTTGTCCTGAAGAAAAGCCATGAGCACCTGAACTAGGGCATTGACATTCTGAATCAGGGAGCAGAAGAAAACTGGTGCAAACAGAGGAGAGAAGAGGTGCGGGGCGCTAATACATCTCTCATGGATTAGAAGCACTCACCAAAGAGTGGAAGACTTCATTAATCCATTCATTTACTCACTCAACAAATATTTCTCAAATGTTTATCATAGATATGGTCCCTGTTCTTATGCAGCTTAGAGACTGGGGCGAGAGAAGTTGCGGGGAGGATACAATTTAATGGGAATAAAAATAAAGTCACTGGGGTCAGTTATACACAGAGCCAGGTTCACAGGCACGCAGCCAGTACAGCCACTGAGGGCCATTTTCTCAGAAGGGCCAAGCTCTCGAAGTTTAAAGCCTTGCTGTGTCTGTCTTGAAATGTTTAATATTTTTATCTTTGGAAATTAAAGCCAATGGGACAATGAAACTTGTGTCAGCTCATGCACAGTTTGGTACCTCACTGCTTCCTGCACTTCCCCAGGAGGGTTCTTAATTCCCAGCTTTCTTCCCTCTGATGCCCCAAACTAACGCTACCCTCTGCTGAGTTGCTAACAGGTCTCAACGGCCAAAAGAGGTCTGTGTTCCACCAGTGCCTCTAGGGGGCCCTTGTGTGTGTGAGCACAAGGGGAGTTGCGGTAGGATGAACACCTAAAGGCCTCTTGGGGTGGGAGGAAGGCGTGTATGTGTGAGTGTGTGTGTGTGTGTGTGTGTGTGTGTGTGTGTGTAAGCAGCATGCATCCCTGCCCTGAGGTGGTGGTACCACAGCGGGTTTGGCACGCTTCCATCAAGAGTGTCCAGGGCAGAGACTGCAGTTGTTTGCAGATCACCTGTCCACCTTATGTGGAGATGGCAGCCCATGAGAAGCCTAGATTGATTTACCCTGATGCCTCTGGAGCCCTGCATTTGCATTTTACATTTGGGACTTGTAAATGATAAAGCAGATCCTGGTTATAAAATAACTGAGCTGGGGATATTCTGTAAGCACATAACCTGGTGGATGTGTGGAGACCTGGTAGTTTTCTCAGGCGTTTAATCTGGGACTTGGACTAAGTATAGATAAGAGTTTCTCATGCAAAAGAAGAGGATGCAGGAAGTTCCAGAAAGAGGAAATAACATGACAAGGCTCATAGTCAAATCAGAGCACAGGAAGTGTTCCAGTAGGTAAGAGTGTGAGTGTGAGCGTGATGGGGGTGGGACCAGTGAGAGCAAACTGGTGAGTCATGGAGAGGAGGTCAGCAGCTCTGCTCAACAGCAGAGGGCTTGAGAAGTATCTGGAGTAGTGATACAATAAAACAGGTGTTTTCTCCAGACACATCTTAACTACCCTGTACCAGTAGAGTCAAATTTTGACCTTTAATTAAAGGATGTTGCAGTACTCTCTGTAAAATGTCATTTTGTCGGAATTAGCCCATCACTCTCCCTTTGTCCAGCTTAGATCCTGGACTCTCATCACTTGTGAAGGTGATGAGTGGAGCCCTTTTTTCCTCAGATTTGGGCAAGCTGGATGGTCTGAAGGAAAGGGCTCATAAAGAGGTCAAATGAATACAAACTTCATAGCCTCATTGCCACCATATACTGAGAGAAATACTGTGGCTATTCCACCCAAACTCTCCCTGGGAATTTCTCAGAACTGGCATGAAGTAGATTTTTTTCTCTAGTAAGGATTTTTTTTTTTTTTTATCACATTGACATTTAGTTTATTAGAGCTAAGTTTACAAGACCAGTTCCTGAAGAGCTTTTACCTAAATCAGTTGCCATTTTATATAGATAAGATGATAAAATGCTGAAAAAATATGGTTTTTTTTTTCCTCAAACCTTATTCAAAATAAAATCACATCAATTTTTTACCACCAGGAAGCAGCATCTTTTACCTCAGACTTTCAGGGAAGTGGGTATGCCCAGCAATAGTTTTCATCCAGGCTAAAAGCTACGTTTTCTTGTCCAAATTACTAGTTTATCTTCTCTTTCTTTGATGTCTTTTTTCTGTGTGTTAAAAGTGGGAAAGAACTTACTTCTATATAGACTGTTAAGAATATAATTGAAAAATAATTAGACTTTTACAGATAGATATGGGAAAGAAAAAAGATATATATATATATATATAAACACTATAAAAGTAGTACCCAATAAATACTACTGGATTAGTATCCAATAAGTGCAAAAAAAAGAGAACTAACTTTTGTAGCACTTTTACCGTGCACCAGGCAAGTTGGGTATGGTTACTCCAATTCAATACTCACACCATCCCAGTGAGGTAGGTATTATATTCCCCAATTCACACCTGAAAGAAACTAAGCTCCAAAGGGTTCAAGTAACTTGCCAATTTCACATAATAGTTACTGATAGAGTCAAGCCTTCTACTCAAGGGTGTCTTATTGCAAACTCCTTGCCTCTTCTTGTGCCTCATATTAAAACTAAAGAGGAGCAGAGTTCTGTGAATGGTGTGCAGTTTGCAAGAATAAAGTCATTCATTTTGTCTAAGCCAATGAGGGAGACTTTAAACTTACTTATTTGCCTTGTTGCAATAAGAATTTGTTGGATAGTATCTAACTCACCATGTCAGTATTGTATACTTTGGTTAGCTCATATCCAGCATACAGAAGTATGGTGATGCTCACTTAATCAAGATAAGAATAATTTCCACTTACTGAGTGCTGGCCATCATATTGGACTCCGTATTCATGATTATCTCTGTTGTGGAAAGCAATAGTTCAGTTTGAAAGATTTTCAATGCTGCTGTGTGGGGAAAAGGAAGGATGGAGTGGAGCTCGGGAAGAGGAAAGAATTAGGAAAATGAAAATGGCTGGAGAGGTTCAAGGTCAACTATATCCTTCAAGAGTTAGATGAAAAGATGAAAGTATGGTGTGAGCAACGTCAAGTGGAATTTAATATATTAAATCAAAGTTGCAATAACAACAGTACCAAAAGCATAACCCATAAGTATGCATGTGGTAAAGTCCTAAATTCACCCTGTGATGCATAGGGAAACCAAACTTCCCATCTCCCAATGAAACAACTGCCTCAAGTTGCTTATCTGCTATAAATTAGATGATGAAGGATAAAGAAGAAAGCAGAGAGGAACTGTATCATAGCAGAGTCTGTCTGAGCTTCAACACAATGCAAAAACTATTTATGGCTGCATACTACTCGCTGAGTTCTGGTGATAAAGAGAAGCAGTAGGAGGAAAGTCACCGTAGGGAAGGAGACTGGAGGGTTGAAAGGAAACTCCTTAGGATCAAGCTAAATACATGTTTTCATATTATTTGTGTTGCATGCTCCACTTTTAAGTCATAGATTTCTTGGTACCCTGTGTGCCAGAGACTCTGTAAATGTTAACTTTATCAACAAATAGAATGAATGAGAGGATGGGAAAATGAGATTCATTTTAGAAGGAGGACCAAAAGGGGAGTTTACTTTTGCATAGATAGGAGGTTGGTTTAGGGCTCTTTACACTGAACAAAAGGGAAAAAAAAATTCATGAAGGGAAAAGAGTTGCCAATCACACAAATGTAAACATTCAAAGATATATGAGATTTGAAGTGGAAGATATATGATGGTATACATGATTTCCTCAGTGAGACGAAATATCAGACTTATGAATATACTATGTTCCATCTCAATCCATAAGAGAAATTTGAAAAGGAAATATTATTGGGGGTCATGACTTATCTCCAGGATATAAGAAGAATGGTTAGAAGGAGACTTTAACTGACTAATTGAAAAAGATGAAAGGGAATTTGATAGGGGAAAAGACCCCCAAAAGTAATATGTGGACACATTTAATTGCAAATAAAGCCAAGAATATAAGCATAAAGTCTATCTATTAATTTCTCGCTTTGTGACATAAGTGGCTTGATGTACCTTTTCCAAGCCTCAGGATCTTCATCTGCAAAATGAGAGGATTAAATTAGATGATCTCTAAAATCATTTCCAATTAAAAAAATATTTAGAGAAATGGAGTAGTAGTCTGAAATGTACTTAGAAAAGGAAATGAACCAGTCAGGTTGACAAGATCCATGTAAAAGAATTATTGTTGTGCTATATAAGGAAAAAGATTCTGTCTTTTTTAATAAGACTAATGATCAAAATTAAATTTTACAAAGGTTGGAAATGTGGCAAATGTATATGGAGGATGAGTAAACTGCTGTTATGATAGGGATAACTTAAATATGATAAGAGGATGACAAGGAAGAGAGAATGTTTTCTGTCCTTTCAAGATGTCAAAGCTTAACTGAACATATTTTTAAAAGATGAAAATTAAAGTCTCAAGGCAAAGTCTCTGGTAGAGCGTTAATTGCAGAACTCCAATACCTATAATCCTCTTCTTCCTTAATAGCCAAATCCCACTTGTACTCAGTGAACAAATAAAATATTACATTTCCCATCATCTCTTGTAGCGAGGTTAGATTGTATGTCTATGTCCTGCCCAATGAAATGTAAGCTTACGGTTTTGCAGTAGCCTATGAGAAGGCTACTTAAAGGGAAATGATTCATTCAAGATGGAAAGATACTTTGATCCCTCCCCATCTCTTCCTGTTATACTGCAGAAGTGATGTCTAAAGTGACAGCAACCATTTTAAACTATGAAGTAACCTCAAAGAAGGAAGCCTCATGCTAAAAACGGAGTAGCAGAAAGAAGACAGGCTGGACCCTGATAACATTCTGGTGCTACCAGGGCAACTTCGGATGGTTTATCTTCAAACTTCTCTTTTACAAGAGAGAGAAATGAACTTCTGTATTGATTAAGCCACTATTATTTCCACTATTTTTTTTTTCTGGTTATATTGATTACAATCTTAGTTCAACTGATTTAGAACCAGGAAGTGAGGTGCTTTAGGTAACAGAAACTAAAATGTGGTAGCACTGGATTGGATGCAGAGCTAGGTAGGTGCATAATAATGACTCAACTAATGAAAATTGAAAATCTCAGAACCATCAATATATACTGGCAGAATATCTAGTCAAATTATCACCTGCCATACATTGGATAGTCAATCATATGCTAAAAAGACTATATATAATATTAGGAGAAATGGTAAAATACTTGCAGAATGTTGGCATGGGTGGTCAGCAAAATCCTGAAAGGATGATAAATTCAAGGTGGAACTAGCTGGCCAGTCTGGGAGTTGAATTAGAAAGACATGTGTCTTTGCTAAGGGAGGTACTCTTTGCCTATAACCTGCAATCTCAGCTGACTGAGAGTCTGGAAATTTGAAAAGGGTAGAAAAGGCCAAGTGTTTATACCCCAAATTGAAACTCAGTCAAGAGAAGTGTCTGCAAATTCCAGTCTTAGCAATAAATATAACTGGTGCTCCACCATACAAAAGTTGTGAGCCTGCTGGCAAAGATAGTGCATTATTTCAGATGTCTTCAATGCAGCAGACAGCAGCAAGCTGAAAATTATTTGGATGGCCAGAGCACAGAGGTCTATAAATAAAAGACCAGAGGCTTAGAGCTTAAAAATCCCATTTATCCAAGAATTTTGACTGTGTATAGTCACACTTAGAAATGACCAAAAAGCCACTGTGCTGAAGGCATACTGCACTTTTAAGGGCAATTTACTATCCCCAAATAATCCACTGAATCCTGAACTTATACTAACAGGAAATGGTTTGCACTATATGTGGCATCCTTAGGAAATACATGCTCCCGAATGTCCTCTTCAGATGTGGCCACAGGATAATGGGGAAAGAAGACTCTTCCAGAGGGCAAAGCCAGGGACCACCAAAGAAAATGGACAAGGGAGTTCTTACTGAAGAGCAGAACCTGGGACTACCAGGTGGACAAATTAAAGAGCTCACTCCACAGCCAAGGATTGGAGCCTTCATCATTTCTGCTCAGCAAGATTTGACAATTGTTGTATATCAGAGAGAATTTTTGTGTCTTTACATTAATAAAAGCATCTAGTTAACTGAACCATGAGGAGCCAAAGACTGAACTATGAGTAGGATGCCATGACCACAAGGGATTTTTCTGCTTAAAGAGGAAAAGGGGGTGCATAGACAGAGGACAGAGGATATCCAAAGGAGAGGACCATACACAGCTGTGGTGGATTGCATACGTGTTCTCAATTCTTCACTCTTTCCTGTTCAGTGGAGCTTAGGAAAGGGGGTATATCTGTGACTGGAAAGTGAGAGAAGGGGACTTGAGTAGAGGCTTTAAACATGCTTGCATGGGCCTTTCAGGTTTCACCATGAGAAGGGCATGACCAGCAACTATGGGTTCAAAGAGATGAGATGTGGAGCAAACCCAAAGCCAATGCCAAAGGCTGGACCAAGTTCAGCCAACACTCAGCCTAGAGCAGAAATGGCCCACTGACCTACGGGCACATGACAAAGAAAAATAAATGCTTGTTTTAAAAACCATTGCATTTTGAGGTGGTTTGTTATGTAGCATCATGGCCAATAAAGCATCCACACCTATCCTAAGTACCACAGCTAAAAACAGAAGTCTTAGAGATCTTATAAACAGACACAACTACTAAAGAAATAGAAAACAAATGATGAGAAAACTGTAAACAAACTCTTGAGAGCCCAACGAACAAATGACAGAAGAAAGACCGAGATATTTCTAGAAACCTCCTAGAGTGGTCAGGATTTCTGGAGCACTGAGACGAAGAGATAAAAACAGACCGACAGATCAAGGTCATGTGTAAAGAGAAATTGCAAATGATCAAAGAGATTTGGGGGTTTGTTGTGGGTTTTTTTGTTTGTTTGTTCCTTGTGGCACTATTTCAAAAGTAAGAAATTAAGTGGATAAAAGTACAAAGTTGTTAATTCACCATAAACAGATCAAAAACAGAGGAAAAAAAATGAATCACTCCTAAAATGCACACTGTGTGATCATATTTTTGAGGAGTGGAGTACCCAAGTTTTTAAAGAATTTAGGAGAAAGGTAAAAGCCTCAGAAAATGAAAATAGAAGTGTAAATAGTACTATTAAATAGGGCTAAACAGAAAAGGTTAACTTTTTGAAAGAATACATTAAGTGAGGCAGAAAGAGGAATACAGGATAAGGTCCTTAAAAAAGAAGTCAGGAAAGTATTACATAGAGTAATTGCAAAGGCCTTTTCTCCTTATAACTCGGAAATTGATGGATTTGAGAATAAGGATATTAAAAAAGATCTTTAAGAGTCTGCAGGAAATAGAAGAGCTAGGACAAAGCATGGATGTCATGTAGAATATTTTATGACAAACTGCTGTCCTGAGCCAATAATTCTTGGGCTGGAGAAGGAACAGTTGCTTTAAAGAAACTGGGTAGGAGTGGGGGTGGGCGGGAGAAACTGCAACACATAATTTTTAAATATATCTCAAAAGAACACTTGAAGGACACAAGGAGAACTAGCTAGAGATGTGGTTGTTAAAAATAGAGTGTTTTGTAAATAAAAAGAAAGCAGAAAGGAAAAAAACAATAAATCATTAATGTGGCAATAAAAGAGTGGGAAGTCATTAATGCATAAAAGTAAAAAGAAAAACTGCCCAGAAGGGTGAAACGCATCATAGAAGAGCAAACTGTAAAGCCAATGGGAAAAAGCAACAAAATGTGAATACAGAGTTTATAAAAGGATGCAATTGTTGTAGAGGAACTCATCTTTGAATTGTAGGATATGATTGAAATATGCACATAAGTAAAACTTACAAATACTTTGTATAACTTGAAAAACATTTGAGAAGCAAATAAGATCATGAACTGAAAAGGTCTGTGAAAAGTATAGAGTTTTCTAAAAATAAAAATAATTAATGGTTGCATTGTTAAAAGTTATTCCTTGAGGGTGAATAACAGAAATATTGTTCAACCTAATGAATGTTTACTGAGCCACTATAATGTACTAAGCACATATTAGGCTCTGGGAGGAAATGTGAATAATGAAATAATGAAGACAGACATATACATTAACTATTTCAAGCTGGACAATGGTATTAAGAATGGATGCACCTTTTCAAACAGACTAAGCACTATTATCTTGTGAACTCTCCAGAAACAGGTGTATGTGAAAGTGTATGTGTGTGTTTATGCATAGCTATATATATGTCTATGTATATACATATTCTTATGTATGTACCTTTTAATTTTACACAATTGAGTACATGTCATTACACTATTCATGACCTTGTCATTTTTTTTTAATACAGTAATTTGGAGATTACTCCCTATCAGAATAAACAAACCTACCTAATTTTTCTTAATAGCATATTTTATTGCATGGTTCTGCCATAATTTATTGACTCACTGGCCTTTAATGGGCATTTATGCATTTTCCAGTCTTTCTTTAATACATGCAATGCTTATAATGTGCTTTATACATGGGTTAGTCTACCAGTTACACAAATTTATGGAAGTGAAATCTCTGTTAAATGGCAAGTGAATTTTTAATTTTGATAGCTCTTGCCAAATAGCCTTCAAAGTAATTGCATCCATTTGTATTCTGACCTACAGTGCAGAAAAATGCTTTTGTCCTCATACCTCCTGCCAATGCCATTTATTATCACACCTTTTTGATCTTTCCAAAAATATATTTCATTGCAGTTTGAATTGTGTTAGTCTTATGAAAAAAATGTGAGTATATTTTCACTTTTAAAAGGTTTCTGTGTTTCCCTTTCTATGAGTTATCTCTCTATAATCTTGGCCTGATTTTCTACTTTTTAAAAAATGAATATGTTATAAATGATGAGCCCATCGTCATATGTCTTGTCAGGTTTTGTTTTTTTTTTTAGTTTGTTACTTTTCTTTCAATTTTCTTTCTTCTTTTTTTTAATCATAGTAACTTTCTAAACTTTTTATTTTGAGATTACTGTGGGTTCATATACAGTTATATAAAATATAACATTCCAGGTAGGCATCACCCAGTTTTCCTCACTGATAGTATTTTTGCATAGCTGTAGTACAGTATCATAGCTAGGGAACTGACACAGATAAAATTCATCAACCGTATTCAAATTTCACCAGTTTTACATTCACCCATGTGTGTGTGTGTGTGTGTGTGTTTAGTTCTGTGCAATTATATCATTGTACCACATGTGTAGATTTATGTGAACATCACTACAGCCAAGATACAGAAGAGTTTTATAAGGATCCTCCTGCTACCCTTTTAAAAAAATTGGCTTTTTGAAGTTTGGTTTATTTACAATATTGTGTTAGTTTCAGGTGTACAGAAACAGACTCACAGATACAGAAAACAAAGTTGTGGTTACCAAATGGGAGAGGGAAGGGGAGACGGACAAATTAGGGGTATGAGATTAACAGATACAAACTACTATATGTAAAATAGATAAGCAACAAAGATATACTGTATAACACAGGGAATTATACCCATTATCTTGTAATAACCTGCTACCCTTTTATATTCACAGTGACCTCCCTCCTTCTGCCTCTCCCTAACCTCTGACAACCGCAAATCTGTTCTCCATCTCTAAAATTTTCTTATTTCAAAAATGTTTTAAAATGGAACCATACAGTATAAAATCTTTTAAGAATGGATTTTCTTTTTCACTCAGCATAATTCCCTTGAGATCCTTCCAAGTATGTATCAACTGTCTGTTCCTTTGTGTTGCTGAATAATATTCCATGGTATGGATGTTGGAGTTTGTTTAACTGTTCACCCATTGAAGGACATTTGGATTGTTTTAGTTTGGGTCTATTACAAATAAAGCTGATATAAGCAATTTCGTCCAGGTTTTTGCATGAGCATAAGTCTCCAATTCTCTGGAATAAATGCTCGACAGTGCAAGCTGTTGAGTCATATAGTATTTTTTGTTACATTTTTATTTTGTCATTTTAATAAGTTCATAATGATATCTCATTATGGTTTTAATTTGCATCTCCCTAACGGCTAATGATTTTGAACATCTTTTCCTGCACTTATTGCCATCTCTATATCCTCTTCAGTGAAATTCTCTTCATATCTTTTGAGCATTTTCTAATTGTTTTTTATTTATTTATTTGCTGTGGTATTTTGAGAGTTCTTTCTATATTCTAGATACTAGTCCTTTGTTGAATATGTGATTGTCAAATATTTTCTCCCAATATGTAGCTTATCTGTTCATACCCTTCACAGTGTCTTTGACAGAGCAAAGGATTTTTAATTTGGATGACGCAATTTATTTATTTTTCCTTTTATAAATCATGCTTTTGGTGTCAAGTCTAAGAACTCTTTGCCAAGCCAGAGATTTGGAAGATTTCCTCCTATGATTTTTTTCTAGAGGTTTTTATTAGTTTTATGTTGTACATCTAAGTCTCTGGTCCATTTTAAGTTAATTTTTGTATAAGGGGTGAGGTTTAGGTTGAGGTTCATTATTTGCCTATGGAGGTCCAATTGGTCCAAGAAAAGTTATCCTTTTTCAATTGAATTTCTTGCACACCTCTGTCAAAAATAAGTTGGACATATTTTTGTCTACCAATTCTGGATTATCCATTCTGTTCCACTGATCTGTGTAGCTGTCCTCCTGCCAATACAATACCACCTTAATTATTGTAGCTGTACTTATTATAGGACTGATTCTTCCAATGGTATTCTTTTTTTTCAAAATGGTATTCTTTTTCAAAGTGGTTTTGGCTATTTTAGTTCCTTTGCATTTCTGTATATATTTTAGAATGTTCTTGTCTACATTTACAAAATCCTTATTAGGATTTTTATAGTAATGGTGTTGAAACTGTACATCAGTTTAGGGAGAAATTACATCTTTAATATGTTGTGTCTTCCTTTCCTTGGTCTCAGTATATCTACCTAGGTCTTCTCTGATTTCTTTCGTCTACATTTTTCAGGACACAGATCCTGTACATGTTTTCTTAAGTTTAACTTAAGGATTTCATTTTCTTTAGACTGATTGTAAACAGTATTGTGTTTTTATTTTATTTTTTTTCACATATTCATTGTTAATACAAAAAAAAATGAGATTGATTTTCTTCTGTTGGTCTTGTACTTTGAGACCTTACTGAACTCACATTAGCTCTAGAATTATTTATATTTTTGTAGATTCCTCGTGATTTTGTAGATTCCTGCATGATAGATAATCATGCAAATAAGAACAGTTTTATTTTTTCCTTTACTATCTGTATGTCTTTTATTTATTTTCCTTGCTTTATTACAGTGGTTAGAAATTCCAGTACTAAATTATGTTGTATAAGAGTGGTGGTATGGGAATGGATATTCTTACCTTATTCCTTCCATCTTAGAGGGAAAGCATCAAATCTCTCACTATTAATTACAATGTAAGTTTCAAGATTTTTATAGGTGCTCTTTACCAAGCCAAAGTAGCTCACCTCTATTTTTAACCTGAGAATTTTTATCATGAATGTGTGTTGGATTTTGTCAGATACTTTTACTGCATAAGGATATGACTATATGATATTTGAATACTTGAGTTTATTAACCTATTCTTTCATGATTCTGGATTTTGTGTTTGTCTTGCATTTAATGGGAATTTTTCTAGTCTTTCATCAGTAAGAATGATGCTGGCTTGTGTTTTTTTGTGTGTTAAGGACATTTTCATTATCAACTAATATTTTATTATAAGTTTTTTAAAACATAAATTTTAATAGAAAATGAATTTTATTGCTTTAAGAATCTATAGAAATAACATTTTTTTTCTTTTTTACTCTAAATTAGATGTAAAGATTTCCCATTATTTAACCATCTTGTATTCCTAGGGAAAACCTTTCTTGGTCATTACATATGATTCTTCTAAAGTGCTTTTGGACTCTATTTGCCAATGTAGCATTTAGGATTCTTGAGGCATTATTCATATGCACTATTTCTTAGTTTTGTGTGTGTGTCTGTACCCTGCCAGGTCTTACCATCAAAGTTATGGTGGTTTCACAGAAGGAATTTGGAAATTTCTCTTCCTTTCTCTCACACTCCTTCTTGCTCTCACTCTCCCCTCTTGTAGCTTTCCTTCCCCTTGATGCTTTTATAGAATTTGCCTATGAGGCTGTCTGCTTTGGTGCTGTTTTACAGAATAATCAGCCTTTTTAGATTTTCTAAGTCCTCTGGCATCAGATTTGGTAATTTATGTTTTCTCAGAAGCATAAATTTTGTAAATTATTTTGTAAATTATTTATATAGAGTTTAGAAACTTATTATCTTATGATTCTTTTTCTGTGATCATATACCTATTTTCAGTTTGTATTTTGAGTATCTGGCTTTCTTCCTTTTATTCATAGTTAACTTATCGAATGGATAACTCTGTTTTTTGTTATTAAGTCTTTCATCTCCAAAAACAGCTCTTTTATGTATTATTGTATAATATTTCCACAGTAAATATTACTTTGTTATAGTTCCAACTTATTGTCTTACCCTATATACTTTCATTTATTCTTTCTGATTATTTAGTGTTTTATTGGACTTTATCTCACTTACACTAAAATTTTAATTCATTTATTTACCTAATAACATAAGTATTTAGTACAGTACATTTTACTTGAGCACTGGAATTACACCTACTTTATAAGCTCTGATAGAGTTATAGAGTTTTATAATTAATACTCTTACTTATAATTTTGATTTCTTTGCTCGTGTTGTTTTAATATGTATTTTAATTTTACGTTGTTTAGGGTTTGTTTTCTATATTGTTATTGGTTTCTGATACTATTTTGTTATAATTTAAGAATGTGGTGTATATAATATTTACTTGTCAGAATTTATTAAGGTTAGTTTTGAGGTGAAACATGATCAACCCATAAATGTTCAATGGCAATTGAAAAAAGGCTCTATTCTAATTCCAGGTATAAATTTTGTTGTATATTAAGAATAATTATCTTAACTAGGTTATTGATTTCCTATAAAAATTACTTAATCTTTGTTTAATATATCTGTTAAGGGCAGGCAGAGGTTAATTAAAGGCTACTCCTATTATTGTATTTCTGCTTATTGCTTATATTTGCTGAAATTTTGGCATTTTGAATTTTGATGCTATGCTATTTAATTTATAAAGATTCAAAGAAATCTTAATTGTGGATTTTGATCTTTTCATTTTTAAATGGCTTTCATTTGATAGCTTAATGTGTTTTTCCTTAAACAAGACTTTGTATAATTTTAATAAAATGAGCTTTACTTACTTTTAGTTTGAATTTCTTTTTTTTTTTAAAGGTTAGACTTTATTTTATTGCCTAGATTCTATTTTTTTGTTAATTTATTTATTTATTATTTATTTATTTTTGGCTGTGTTAGGTCTTCGTTTCTGTGCGAGGGCTTTCTCTAGTTGTGGCAAGCGGGGGCTACTCTTCATCGTGGTGCGTGGGCCTCTCACTATCGCGGCCTCTCTTGTGGAGCACAGGCTCCAGACGCGCAGGCTCAGTAGTTGTGGCTCACGGGCCTAGTTGCTCCGCGGCATGTGGGATCTTCCCAGACCAGGGCTCGAACCCATGTCCCCTGAATTGGCAGGCAGATTCTCAACCACTGAGCCACCAGGGAAGCCCTGAATTTCTTAATCTGTATTTTAAATCCCGTCCCTCTTTTAGTGTTAGATGAATATCGTATATGGCACCTGTGTTACATTTTGATCCTAATTGAGGGTCTTTTAATGAGTAATTTTATCCCATTTAACATTTACTCATATAACAATTAGTTCTTGCTTTTTTTAAATTATATACTTTCCATAGTTTAGTGATATTTATTTGTTTGTTTGTATTTGCTACATGTCTATGTTTTTTGTGTGTGCATGTTTTAGTCTTGTCATTTGGAAAACATATTTTCCATTGTTAGATTTTTCTGGTAGTTACCTTGACTATATACATTTCAAAAGACTATATTTTTTAAATTATCTTTTAATTTTCAGGGAAGAGACTTTCATAATTACCACGTCTTTTATGACAAAATATATTTGATGTGTTCTTACCTTTTTCTATTTTTTTTTTCCAGAATTTTTTATGCATTGCTCATGTGCTTTGTCTTTGTACTTGCTGTTTTTCCTCAGGCCAACTGTGCACTAGAGGATGATGTTAGAAACGGCACCAGTGGGGTAAGTTAGATATTAAAGTAGCTTGAATTCAGAACTCTTGTTTATAAATGTTTCCCAACAAAAGGTTGTCCTTGAGTTTTGATTCTTCTCTGGGCTAACATTAACTTCCCATACCTCTCAACAAAGTATGCCACCAGCGTTTTTTTTTTTTTTTGGCTGCGTTGGGTCTTCATTGCTGTGCGCCAGCTTTCTCTAGTTGCGGCAAGTGGAGGCTACTCTTCATTGCAGTGTACTTCTCATTGCAGTGGCTTCTCTCTTTGCGAGCACAGGCTCTAGGGCCCACAGCTTCAGTAGTTGTGGTGTGTGGGCTCAGAAGTTGTGGCTTTTGGGCTTAGTTGCTCTGTGGCATGTGGGATCTTCCTGGACCAGGGATGTAACCTGTGTCCCCTGCATTGGCAGGAGGTTTCTTAAACACTACACCACCAGGGAAGTCCCACCATCAGCTTTTGAGTAGTGATTTGAAGTTTCTATTATCTTTGTATACTAAAGGATCAACTAAAAGCTTTCGTGTCACTTACATTTTCCCTTCCACCCATCTAGGTTGTGTCCCTTTTTCTTTTTTTTTTTTGCTAAGCTGATCTGTAGGCACTTTATTTGGCTCCACCTTCCCTGTCATTCTATTCTGCCCAGTAGAGTTAGTGATGGTCAAACATCTCACAAAGCAACTGAGTCTTTCTGTTGCAAAGAAGAAGTCACTGATTTGAATTTTCAGAAAGTGCAATTTACCTTTCTTTGGATTCTGCCTGCTTCCTGAAAATATGGAGGCACACACTTACTGCTGATTTCCTCATTTCACCTAGATATAAATTTCACAATGTTTTGGCAGTCTTCCAAGTTTTCATTTCTGCTTCTTGGTTCTGTGTTTTGGTTTTAAGTTGGTTTCAAAGAACAGAGCAGAAATGTCTTTACTCTGCCATGTTTACTTCCTTCCCGTACTTTTTAATAAATTTTAAAATTAAAACCAGAACAAGAACAATTGAACTTCCATTCTACAACCAGTAGAAGCTCCGGTTCCTTGTGTAGCCAGACTCTCTCTGCACTTTGGAGAAGTTCAATGGACTTTTTTTTTTTTTTAATAGATCTTTACTGGAGTATAATTGCTTCACAATACTGTGTTACTTTCTGTTGTACAACAAAATGAATCAGCCATATGCATACATATATCCCATATCTCCTCTCTCTTGGGCCTCCCTCCCATCCTCCCTATCTCACCCCTCTGTCGGCACAAAGCACCAAGCTGATCTCCCTGTGCTATGCTGCTGATTCCGACTAGCTAACTATTTTACGTTTGGTAATGTATATATGTCGATGCTACTCTCACTTAGCCCCAGCTTCACCCTCCCACTCCATGTCCTTAAGTCCATTCTCTATGTCTATTTTTTTATTCCTGCCACTAGGTTCATCAGTACCATTTTTTTTTTTTTTTTTTTAGATTCCATATATGTGCATAGGGTTACAGTATTTGTTTTTCTTTTTCTGACTTACTTCACTCTGTATGACAGATTCTAGGTCCATCCACCTCATTACAAATAATTCAATTTCATTTCATTTTATGGCTGAGTAATATTCCACTGTATATATGTACTACATCTTCTTTATCCATTCATTGGTTGATGGACATTTAGGTTGCTTCCATGTCCTGGCTATTTTAAACAGTGCTGCAATGGACATTGTGATACATGTCTCTTTTTGAATTATGGTTTTCTCAAGGTATACGCCCAGTAGTGGGATTGCTGGGTTGTATGGTAGTTCTATTTTCAGTTTTTTAAGGAACCTCCATACTATTTTCCATAGTGGTTGTATCAGTTTACATTCCCACCAACAGTGCAGGAGGGTTCCCTTTTCTCCACACCCTCTCCAGCATTTACTGTTTGTAGATTTTTTGATAATGGCCATTCTGACCAGTGTGAGGTGAAACCTCATTGTAATTTTGATTTGCATTTCTCTAATAATTAGTGATGTTGAGCATCTTTTCATGTGTCTCTTGGCCATCTGTATGTCTTCTTTTGTGAAATGTCTATTTAGGTCTTCTGCCCATTTTTTAATTGGATTGCTTGGCTTTTTTGATATTCAGCTCCATGAGCTGTTTGTATATATTGGAGATTACTCATTTGTCCGTTGTTTCATTTGCAAATATTTTCTCCCATTCTGAGGGTTGTGTTTTCATCTTGTTTATGGTTTCCTTTGTTGTGCAAAACTTTTAAGTTTCATTAGGTCCCATTTGGTTATTTTTGTTTTTATTTTCATTACTCTAGGAGGGGGGTCAAAAAAGATCTTCCTGTGATTTATGTCATAGAGTGTTTTTCCTATGTTTTCCTCTAAGAATTTTATAGTGTCTGGTCTTACATTTAGGTCTTTAATCCATTTGGAGTTTATTTTTGTGTATGGTGTTAAGTAGTGTTCTAACTTCATTCTTTTACATGTAGCTCTCCAGTTTTCCCAGCACCACTTATTGAAGAGACTGTCTTTCCTCCATTGCAGGTTCTTGCCTCCTTTGTCAAGGATAAGGTGACCACATGCGTGTGGGTTTATCTCTGGGCTTTCTAACCTGTACCATTGATCTATATTTCTGTTTTTGTGCCAGTACCATACTGTCTTGATTACTGTAGCTTTGTAGTATAGTTTGAAGTCAGGGAGCCTGATTCCTCCAGCTGTGTTTTTGTTTCTCAAGATTGCTTTGTCTATTCAGGGTCGTTTGTGTTTCCATACGAATTGTAAAATTTTTTTGTTCTAATTAGGTGAAGAATGCCATTGGTAGTTTGATAGGGATTTCATTAAATCTGTAGATTGCTTTGGGTAGTATAGTCATTTTCACAATGTTTTTTCTTCCAATCCAAGAACATGGTATACTTCTCCATCTGTTTATATCATCTTTGATTTCTTTCTTCAGTGTTTTATAGTTTTCTGAACACAAGTCTTTCGCCTCCTTAGTTAGGATTATTCCTAGGTAGTTTATTCTTTGTGTTGCAATGGTAAATGGGATTGTTTTCTTAATTTCTCTTTCTGATTTTTCATTATAAGTGTATAGGAATGCCAGAAATTTCTGTGCATTAATTTTGTATCCTGCAACCTTACTAAATTCATTGATTAATTCTAGTGGTTTTCTTGAGGCATCTTTAGGATATAGTATACTATATCCATCTTTAGTATACTATACTATACCATGTATAGTATCATGTCATCTGCAAACAGTGACAGTTTTACTTCTTCTTTTCCAATTTGTATTCCTTTTATTTATTTTTCTTCTCTGATTGCCATGGTTAGGACTTCCAAAACTATGTTGATTTATAGTGGCATGAGTGGATATCCTTGTCTTGTTCCTGATCTTAGTGGAACCACTTTCAGTTTTTCACAATTGAGTATGATGTTTGCTGTGGGTGTGTCATATATTTATTTCTTTATTTTCTTTATTATCTTGAGGTATGTTCCCTCTATGCCTATTTTCTGGAGAGTTTTTATCATAAATGGGTGTTGTATTTTGTTAAAAACTTTTTCTGAATCTTTTAAGATGATCATATGATTTTTATTCCTTAATTTGTTAATATAGTATACCACATTGACTGATTAGTGTATATTGAGGAATTCTTGCATCCATGGGATAAATCCCACTTGATCATGGTGTATGATCCTTTTAATGTATTGTTGGATTCTGTTTGCTAGTATTTTATTCAGGATTTTTGCATCTATGTTCATCAGTGGCATTGGTCTATAATTTTCTTTTTTTGTGATATCTTTTTCTGGTTTTGGTATCAGGGTGATGGTGGTCTCATAGAATGAATTTGGGAGTGTTCCTCCCTCCTCAATTTTTTGGAAGAGATTGAGAAAGATTTGTGTTAGTTCTTCTCTAAATGTTTGATAGAATTTGCCTGTGAAGCCATCTGGTCCTGGACTTTAGTTTGTTGGAAGATTTTAAATTACAGTTTCAATTTCATTACTTGTGATAAGTCTGTTTACATTTTCTAATTCTTCCTGGTTCAGTCTTGGAAAATTATACCTTTCCAAGAATTTGTCCATTTCTTCATGGTTGTCCATTTTATTGTCATATAGTTGTTTGTAGTAGTCTCTTATAATCCTTTGTATTTCTGTGGTGTCAGTTGTGATTTCTCCTTTTTCATTTCTAATTTTACTGATTTGCATCCTCTCCCTTTTTTTCATTATGAGTCTGGTTAAAGGTTTATCAATTTTGTTTATCTCCTCAAAGAACCAGCTTTTAGTTTTTTTGATCTTTGCTATTGTTTTCTTCATTTCTATTTCATTTATTTCTGCTCTGATCTTTATGATTTTTTTCCTTTTACTGACTTTGGGTTTTCTTTGTTCTTCTTTATATAGTTGCTTTAGGTGTAGGGTTATTGTTTATTTGAGATTTTTCTTGTTTCTTGATGTGAGATTGAATTGCTATACACTCCTCTCTTAGAACTTCTTTTGTTGTGTCCCATAGCTTTTGGGCCATAGTGTTTTTGTTGTCATTTGTTTCTATGTATTTTTTTTAATTTCTTCTTTGATTTCTTTAGAGATCTCTTGGTTATTCAGTAATGCCCTGTTTAGCCTCCATGTATTTGTGGGTTTTAGTTTTTTTTCCTGTAATTAATTTCCAATCTCATAGCATTGTGGTCAGAAAAGATGCTTGATATGATTTCAATTTTCTTAAATTTTCTGAGGCTTGATTTGTGACCCAGGATATGATCTATTCTGGAGAATGTTCCATGTGCACTTGCGAAGTGCATTCTGCCACTTTTGGGTGGAATGTTCTATAAATATCAATTAAATCTACCTGGTCTATTGTGTCATTTAAAGCTTGTGTTTCCTTATTTATTTTCTGTTTGGATGATCTCTCCATTGGTGTAAGTGGGGTATTAAAGTCCACTACTATTATTGTGTTACTGTCGATTTCCCCTTTCATGGTTGTTAGCATTTGCCTAATGTATTGAGGTGCTCCTATGTTGGGTGCATAAACATTTATAATTGTTATATCTTCTTCTTGGATTGATTCCTTGATCATTATGTAGTGTCCTTCCTTGTCTCTTGTAAAAGATTTTATTTTAAAGTCTATTTTATCTGATATGAGCAATGCTACTCCAGCTTTTGATTTCTGTTTGCATGGAGTATCATTTTCATCCCTTCATTTTCAGTCTGTGTGTGTCCCTAAGTCTGAAGTGGGTCTCTTATAGACAGCATATATTTGGGTCTTATTTTTGTATCCATTCAGCCAGTCTGTGTCTTTTGGTTGGGGCATTTAATCCATTTACATTCAAGGTTATTATCGATATGTATGTTCCTATTACCATTTTCTTAATTGTTTTAGGTTTGTTTTTGTGGGTCTTTTTCTTCTCTTGTGTTTCCTGTCTGGAGAAGTTTCTTTAGCATTTGTTGTAAAGCTGGTTTGGTGGTGCTGAATTCTCTTAGCTTTTGCTTGTCTGAAAATCTTTTGATTTCTCTGTTGAATCTGAATGAGATGCTTGCTGGGTAGAGTAATCTTGGTTGTAGGTTTTTCCCTTTCATCACTTTAAGTATATTCTGCCACTCCCTTCTGGCCTGCAGAGTTTCTGCTGAAAAATCAGTTGAAAACCTTATGGGAATTCTTTTGTATGTTATTTTTGTTTTTCCCTTGCTGCTTTTAATATTTTTTCTTTGAATTTATTTTTTTTTAATTTAATTAATATGTGTCTTGGTGTGTTTCTCCTAGGGTTTATCCTGTATGGGGCTCTCTGTGCTTCCTGGACTTGGGTGACTATTTTCTTTCCCATGTTAAGGAAGTTTTCCACTATAATCTCTTCAACTATTTTCTCAGACCCTTTCTTTTTCTTTTCTTCTTCTGGGACCCCTATAATTCGAATGTTGGTGCATTTAGTGTTGTCCCAGAGGTCTCTGAGATTGTCTTCAATTCTTTTCATTCTTTTTTCTTTATTCTGTCCCTCGGCAGTTATTTCCACCATTCTTTCTTCCAACTCAGAAGGCTCTTCTGACTCAGTTATTCCATTATTGCTTCCCTCTAGTGTATTTTTCATTTAAGTTATTGTGTTGTTCATCTCTGTTTGTTTGTTCTTTAGTTCTTCTAAATACTTGTTAAACATTTCTTATATTTTCTCCATCCACACCTCCATTCTATTTCTGAGGTTCTGGATCATCTTTACTATCATTACTTTGAATTCTTTTTCAGGTAGATTGCCTATTTCCTCTTCATTTATTTGGTCTTTTAGGTTTTTACCTTGCTCCTTCATCTGTGACATATTTTTTTGTCATCTCTTTTTTTTTTTTTTTTTTAATGAGGGAGATTGTGTTCCTGTCTTACTGGTTGTTTGGCCTGAGGCTTCCAACACTAGAGTTTGTAGGCTGTTGGGTAGAGCTGGGTCTTGGTGCTGAGATGAAGAGCTCTGGGAGACCTCACTCTGATTAATATTCCCAGGGTCTGAGGTTCTCTGCTAGTCCAGTGGTTCAGACTCAGAGCTCCCTCTACAAGAGCTTTGGCCCGACCCCCGGCTTGTGAACCAAGATCCCACAAGCCATGCGGGGCAAAAAAAAAAAAAAAAAAAAAGAACAATAACAAAGTAAAAAATAAAATTAGACTAAGAAACTAACAGATATGTTAGAAAGAATATAAAAATAAAAATATAGATGAAACAACAAACAACCAGAAGGTAAAACAGAACCATAATATTAAAAAAGAGGAGGAGGAAAAAAGGTGGAAAAGGTCTTGGCTGTGGAGGGTGGGCCCTAAGCAGGGGTGGGGTTTGGGCAGTGGGTGGGGCCTATGCTTAGGACCCACAGGGCTGGAAAAGGAGGGAATGTGGGAGGTGGGGCTTAGGCTCAACAGAACAGAAGGGGCCCAGGCATGCCTCCTGCTTCTGGTCTCAGAGGGTGGGGTGGGGGACCCCTTCTGGGAGTCTAGCAGTCTTCTTGGGATCAAGTGGGTGGAGAAATCTCCCTCCTCCTCTCTCCTCCAGTCCTGGAAGGCCCCTCCTGCCTGCCTCTCCTGTTCTGCTGGAGGCCTCCCTCCTATGTCCCCAGGACCCATGTGGCCTGGAGGGGGCTTTGGAGGGTGGGGGACCTGGCCTGGGAGCTCAGCAGGCTTCCTGGGCTCAAGTGGGTTAGGCAAATGCCCTCTGCTCCTTTCCTGCTCCTCCTGTCCTTGAGGGCCCCTCCAGCCTGCTTCTCCTGTTCTCCCCCAGCCTCCCTCCTACACCACCAGGACCAACGTGGCTCCGAGGGGGCCTCTGAGGGTATAGGATCCGGCCTCAGAGCTGGGCAGACTTCCCTGGCCAATTGGGCAGGGGATATGCTGGGTGTGCTTCCCCTTGATTCGAGCGCCTGGGGTCCCTCCAGGTATGGAAAAGCCTCCCCCCTCTCAGCCACCCCTCAGGGGTGCTGGTCCTGTCTGGCTTCCACTTCTCCTCCCCTCTCAGTCCCCCCACATTCTATCAGTTCACTTTGGTTTTCCTCCCATCTCCTTGGGCATCAAGGTTCCCCACCAGCGTCCTGCAGTCACCCTAGCTGTGGGGAGATGCAAACTCCGCATCTTCCCACACCGCCATCTTGACTCCGCCCTCTCAATGCACTTTTAGGAAGACATCACTGTTCTCTCCACAAATCTGAAATGCATAGCTCTACTGGGTTGTGTGGAATTCTACTCAACAATCTGTGAGTCCACACTAAAACATAATAGGGTTGCACATTGTTCCTTCGATACTTTTCTAAATATTTTCTTACTATATTTTATTGTGGGGTTATGAATAAATAACATGTTTCTGTTCACAATTTGTATTAGAACATTTGCTATACATTTTGTTTTCAATCATTATACTTAGAGCCTTGAAACAAACAAATAACTTATTCTGTGTAGAATGATATTGTCTTGGTATTACTGCCCTAGGAAATAGTGTTCATCTTTGTGGCTTCATTTCAATGTACAGCAGGATTTAGTAATGCCACAATCCCCTACATAGTTCTAGTAATATGAAATGAAGCAGTGTGAAACTTCTAGCTTTATCTTAACTCCCATGTCTGAAATCCATCATTTGGTGGTGTTTAGTTTGCCTGGCATATTTGTTTACCCACTGCCTATTGACTAGCTTCCAAATCCTCCTGATGAGGTGATTTCATTACAGCTGAAAAAGGTACTGCATTCCACACCTGTAACAGGTGGTCCCCAAGTAGCCTTCCATCTCCCCTTGTGGTCCCTACTGTGAACTGTAAATCATGTTGGGAACTGACAGCCTGTTAGGCAATGTGACCTATCATCATTGCAAGTCACCAGTCACAACACACATACACTTGATCCATCCTATGTGTAAGTGATGGATTTGGTCAAAAGATTACCATTTCACATTTTGGAAAACATGAACTGACGTGAGTTCATAAATGAAATATTTTAACCTGTGATCTCATATAGATGTCATTGCATCATCTTCCCTGGAATTCAGCTGTCAAAAGTAAGGATGAAGTAGTAGTCCATGTCAGGTTGGATGACAGTGCCCCATAAACACTGACTCTTAATCTCTAGCATCCATATATATATTAATTCATTATTCCACAAACATTTTGAGCACTTATTTGGTGCCAGGCACTGTGCTAGGTTCTAAAGATATCAAAAGTAATAATAATTATAAACTCAGAGTCTAAAGAAGGAGGCAGTCTCATAAATAAACAGCTATGTAAATGTATGTTGTACAGTATTTGGAGGTATTATGGGAGCATTAGGGAGAACACTTCACTCTGAGATTAAGGAGAGAGTTGGAGGGATAGCATGGAGACCAAGGTAAGTTTTTTTGAAGATGAATAAGAAGCACACTTGATACAGGAGTTGGGGTGGGGTGGGAGGATTAGTGAGGAGTGGCATTTCATGTACAGGGGAATGAGCAAAGGCTTAGACTCAAGAAACAGCCTAAAAGGTGCGAGGAACAACCAGCAATACCACAATGAGGTATGAGTGGAAAGGAAGGCAAGAGACAAGAGTGGGGAGCATCCTGTGAATAATATATAGGAACCTAGGCTGGATCCTGAGGTCAGGACCACCTGAAGAGTTGCTTGTTGAATTTTGTTTTAGATATTTTTCCATTTTTTAAATTTCTCTTCAAGAGTCTTTGTTTTATTTTCTTTGAAAAAATGTTCACCATATTCTTTTTTATTTTACGTTTTTTCTTTAGTTAGGACTATTTTTTTAGGGTCACAGCAAAATTTAAGGGAAGATACAGAGATTTCTTGTATACCCCTTGTCCCCATATATGCCTGGACTCCCCCCTTGCTGTTTCTTTAAATAATGTTATCGAGATATCATTTACATGCCTGAAAATTCACATTTTTAAGTGTATAATTAAATGAGTTTTATTAAATTTATATAGAGTTGTGCAGTCATCAACACAATCTTATTTTTAGACTATTTCCATCACTCCAAAATATCCCCTCATACCAATTTTCTGTCACTCTCCATTCCTGCCCCCAGACCCAGGAAAACACCAATCTGCTTTGTGTATCCATTCTGTATCCAGACTTGCTATTTATAGACATTTCACATAAATGGAATCATACAATATCTAGTCATTTGCATCTGGCTTCTCTCATTTAGCCTAAGGTTTTTTAGGTTCATCTATGTTGTAGCATGTCTCAGTAGTTTATTCCTTTGCATTGTCAAATAATATTCCATGATATGGATGTACCATAATTTGTTTATCTATTCACCAGTTGATGGCCATTTAGATTGTTTCTATTTTCTGGTTATTATGAATAATGCTTTTACAAACATTCACATCTAAGTCTTTGCATAGACTTATGTTTTCATTTCTCTTGGGTGGATACTTGGGGATAAAATTCTTGGGTCACATGGCAAATTTATGCTCAACTTTTTAAGAAACTGCCAAACCATTTTCCAAAGTAGCTACACTATTTTACATCCCCAACAAAAATGTATGAGAGTTCCAGTTTTTCCTGAAGGATTTAAATTAAGGAGATGTTATGGCTGGATTTATGTTTTAAATAAATGAATCTGGTAGATATTAGATATGAGACTGGAAATAATATGACCAATTAGAAAACTGATGCAATAATCAGAGAGCTACTAAGACTTTGAACTAGACTAGTGTGGTGATTGGAATGGAGAAGGTGCATCTTAGAGGAAGAACAACGCTGTTGAGTAAGCAAAGGTCATTTTCTTCCTTCAAGGGTGTGGCTCTGAGAATGTGACTCATGGAGATGTGAGGACAAAGGAGGAACCTGCCCAGCCAATCAGATTAGTTAAGGAAACAGATTTGAGGCACTTAAGCTTATTGTCCTCAGACAGGACCAGTGCTGACAAATATAGCCCCAAACTTTCCAACAACATTTATACCATCACTGTGTCATTTTCTTACTGGTTCACCAACTGTGTGCTGGGTACAGCATTGCACATACTTTGAGCATTTCTTCTGCTTTAGAGATTATGTTCATTTGCTTCTAAAAATAATTTCAAGAAAATTATTTGTCATGGTAAGTGCCTAAATATGAATTATACATGTTAAAATTATATTATTTGTATTGTTAGCACATGAAGTATTATTTTGCGAGACCCAAATCTCCTATTTCGTGGTGTATTACTCTTACTTTAGGATACAGCAAATTAATATTCCATTGAAAAAGTATTTGACAGTATTTATAAGCCTAATGAATTGTCTTTTCCAATGTCTCCCTTTCAACAGTCACACGAGATTGTTGTAATATGACTCTAACTGAAAGATGAGACGATAAAAAAAATATAATGTTTGAGTTCAAATTTTTTTGTATATACTGAAAACAGGCAAAAGTATCTACCACTTAAGTTAGTCCAGGTTAAAGTCTTAACTTTGCAATTGTACAATGACATGATATATACAACATATAAACAAGAAAAACATATAAGAACAGAAAAAATTAATATTGAGGAAGGTTAAGTAATATTTAGTTAGATTATAATGTATTTGGTTTTGTCATTTATTTGACATTTATGTCAATATATTGAGCATATATTATTTCATTAAATTCTCTTTGTAAAAAAGGCTAATTAAATTATTGCCCAGTTTAGAATATAATTTTAGTAGTTTATACAACCAAACTTAATTCTCTCTACAATTTAAAAACAACTATATTTTGCATATCTGAAAATTGTTTCTGTAGGTTGAAGATGAGAGATTTGCAAATGTTTTGGTAAATGTGAACTTCTCTGAGAGCAGAATCACACCTTTAAATAAACAACAAATAAATCAGAGCCACAGGATTTGCTTATATTGGATCTTGCAAGTGATAGCATTTTAATTGCTTAGAATTTTCTTTGAATAAAGCCAATGATTAGAGCAGAAAACCGAAGTCCTGACCTTATTTTTATCTCTGTACTCAGCCGAATATTTGCAATACAAAGTCACTAAAGAGCACAGTTGCTCAATTTCTTTAATTTTAAATCAGTATTTTGAGTAAATACTTATATTCTAAACAGCCAATAATATTGTGACAACTTTGTATGGTGATAGATGGCAAATGGACTTATTGGGATTATCAATTCATAAAGTATAAAAATATTGAATCACTATGTTGTACACCTGACACTAATACAATATTTTATGTTAATTACAACTCAATTTAAAAAACAACTGGACACTTAGAAATGGATATTATTAAGAAGAAAAATTTAAAATTCCATCAGCTGTCCAGTTATTTGCCAATGTTTAAAATATTTAGCATGTTCTTGGCACAGTTTCAGTGGCAAAACTCAGGTGATTTATCTCATGAAATATTGTAATAGTAAAAACATTTAGCATGGAAAGATTAAAGAAAACTCAAAATATATACATTAGATTAAAATAATGTAATAAAAATAGTGGTCACAAAAATAATGAGCAAAGTGTTCAAAGCCATACTGCCTAAAAAGCGCACATAAATTAATATGAAAAATACACCATAAATAATATGATGATACAAATTATACAAAAGATGCAAATAGTCAATAGAAATATGAAAAATACAGCTCACAAATAAAGAAATGCAAATTAAAGTATAAATGTCATAAAATTTTTACTCTTCAAATTAGCAAGTAAATTTTTATCATATTTCTCACTGTAGGCAAGAGTGTGAAATGGACATTCTCATACCTTTCTGGTGATTCAGCAATTTTGTACACTCTTCCTGAAAAGTAATTTTAAAAAAAATTAAATATATATAAATAAACCTTGGGACTTCCCTGGTGGTTCAGTGCTTAAGAATCTGCCTGCCAATGCAGGGGACATCAGTTCGATCCCTGGTCAGGGAAGATCCCACATGCTGCAGAGCAAATAAGCCCGTGCACCACAACTACTGAAGCCTGCGTTCTAGAGCCCGTGCTCCGCCACAAGAGAAGCCACTGCAGTGAGGAGCCTGCACACCGCAACGAAGAGTAGCCCCCGCTCGCCGTAACTAGAGAAAGCCGGTGCGCAGCAACAAAGACCCAATGCAGCCATAACTAACTAACTAACTAACTAAATAAATAAATAATTTAATTAATTAATTAATTTATTTTATATATATATATATATAAATAAAGCTTAAAAACCTGTATACTCTTCAACCCAGTAATTCTATTTTTAAAAAGATAATCCCCAAGTAATAATCAGAACCATGAACAAAGATTGATGCATAGAGATTTTATCATTTATCTGGCCATAAAAATAAATCCTGAATATTACCTGAATGTTCAGCAATAGAGGAACAGTATCATTAATTAAGATGTATTCATAGAATGTTCTATTTGATAAACTTTAACAGTATTTCATGATATGGAAAATTTTTATTTTAAGTGAAAAATTAAGATGTCTAAAAAAAAGTCTAAAAATAGATACTTTCACTGTATGTATGTCTGTGTCTATCTAAATACATTTATCTATCAATGTATCTATAACTCTAAATTTAAAAAATTAAAGATTGGAAGAAAAATCTCAAAATGTCAGCTCTTATTTTTATCATAGGTTTTGACAGTGAAAATTTACATTTATTTTATAATTCAATAGACTTTTTACAAAAAATAGATTAGTTCGAAATGATGGTGAGAGTAGAGAAAGTTTTGCAGGATTATAAAGTCAGAAAGTAAATGACAGTAATTAACCAGTCAGCTTAACCCAACCAGTAAGTTCAAACTAATTTTCCACGAATTAGTTTGTTTTACTTTAAAAGTATATGAACCTTTAAGTTTTTTTCTTTTTATTATTATTAATTAATCAAAGTTTAGTCGAAAGAACCAATAGCTGGTTAACACAGCCAAGTTTACTTAATTCTGAAGAAACTCTAGTGCTACAATCACAAAAAAAATGTGTATAATTGCTGTTGGAAATATTTCTATGACGTATTCAAAAATCATTAACCTTACACAAGTGTTTATGGTAATATTTGCCTGACTTATAATCTGATTTGTTTTGGCATATTCTTATATGTCAGACAGAATACAAAAAACACTGCTGGTCTTGTAGAATATAATTGACAGTTTAAATTTTAAGCTGCCTAAAGTACAAATAAGCTTTCTAGATAGTACTAAAAACCTAGTTGGATAAAACACAAACAACCTGCTGGTTTTAAACATTTAAAAATAAATGGACTTTGCACCTGGTTTCCTCATGGTCAAGAAAGGCAGTATAAAGTACTGGTTAATAAAGGTGGGTAAGAAGTCAGACTACCCAGAAATAAATTCCGCTCTGACACCTGTTAATTGTATAACTTAAGGTAAGTTACTTAACTTTGTTCGTCACTTTCCTCATCAGTAAACTGTGGAGAATAATTGTAGCTACTTTAAGAAAGGATTGTTTTGAGGACTCACTGAGTTAATAAAATAAAAAGCCCATAAAAGAGTACCTAGGATGTGGTAAGAGCTTAATTAATCTCACATTAATTATTCATTATTAAATGCACACTCATTTCTTTCACAGCAAATCTTGAATGAATAGGCTATACTGATTGGTTTTTTCATTCATTCAAAAAGCATTTGTTGAGTACTTAATAATATCTTTAATTTGTAATTTTTGAAGGCAGAAGTTGGACCAAGCCTTGGAAAAACAAAGGGAAATGCAACTTACTCTGACCTAAAGTTATGCATAGTTTCAAGATGGAAAGAAGGACTGTATAGCCAAAAGAAAAGAAAAAAAAAAAAGTTATGGAAGTACAGAAATACACTAGCTGCAGCAGGAGCACAGAGTTGGGGCATTGAGACAGGCTGGACCTGCGACCCTTTGCTGCAGTGCTGCAATGCTTGCACTTCTCCTCAGGCAACAAAATACAAAGAAACTATAAGGGATTAAAAATAACTGTGTGCATGCGCAGTTGGGGCAAATTATGGACAAGAAGATACAAAAAGACCAAAAATAAATAAATAAAACCCAACTACCACTTCTGAAGAGCTGGGAGCAAAAGCAGGGTACTGCACATGCCCCCTGCACTCAACACCACCAAAAGGGTGGGCAAACCACCTTAGCCACCCTTACCCTCACCCCATATAAGGAACCAGCTCTCCCCACCCTCGGGTAGCAAGTGAGCAAGGGAACGTGTTACTTGTTCTTGCTTCCCCCGTGCTACAGCAGGGGCCTCAGTAAAGCCTTGCCTGAATTTCTTGTCTGGTCTCTAATCAATTTCTATTGATTGGAGAAAGCCAAGAAACCTGGTCAGTATCAGCATCATCAGATCCAGGCAGGAGTTGGGATTAGGGAGGTTTGAGCTTTCGAAAGATCATTCATATGCTGAGATTTAAAGAAAGCATAGGATTGTCTTGGGAAATAAAGAGAAAAAAAGATTTACAGAGGGAATGGGGTATACAAAGATATAGATGGAAAAGAGACTGTGATGTGTTGGAGGACATATCACATATTCTGAAGGTCAAAGACAGCAAAGTATCTCTGCCCTAGCAGAGGAATGAGCCCCTTGGTCAACTGACTTGGCTGTAGTTGGCTACATGGAAGGCGTTTCCTTATCTTTTGCCCTCTATTGCCACATACAAGATGGGAAATGGCAAGTATGTTCCTTTTGGAGACTTTTCTGCTTTAGCGGATCAATTTCTGGTGGTTGGATTCAGGAACCAGGAAACTGTGTGGGCGTTGAGCAAACACAAGCCTCTATTTGGCAGGTTTGGGGAGTCCTTGGCTGTATAAACTTCCTTATGATTTTAGACAACTGTGAGTTATTTGTATTTTTGTGACTCCTGATTTAGTAACCAAACTCAAGAGTTTTTGATAAGTCAACATTTATGAACCTAAGTGCTATCCTGTCTCTGCCTCTGGATAAAAATACTAAGCAATAAGCAGCAATTGTAAAGCACTCTTAATGTAATGTTCCCCCTTGCCAGTAGGCCAAACACCAGTGGATTTCTTTCTTTTACATTAGTGATAATAATTTGTATTTATCAAACAGAAGGAGTTCTGTGGTAGAAACTAGGTGGTCAGTTTTTCTCCATCACCTTCTTTAGGTCTTTTTGTTCCCCGATTTATCTACCACTAAATCTCCTTGCTCCCTTTTAGGTTCATATCAATTTTAGTGAGAGAACAGAATCTGGATTTTCCATTCTACAAGGGAAAAGGTTAGCAAACATTCAACCACCTTAAACTGCTAGCCAAAGTCATAAATGACCTCCTTTGGGAAGACTACATGGCCTTACTTCTCTGCTTCCACATAAACCAGTTCAGACTAACATATTTCCCTTTCTGTAGAACCATATTGAAGACTACACAAAGAAGCCTATACATTCCAACAGCCTGACTTTTTCATACCAACTATATTAAAGCTCCATTTTCATTTTCACACATTCTAATTCACAAAACACAACAGCTAATAAGCTAATCAGATGCTTTGTGGCTATTTTTAAAAGTTTGCAGATGTCTCTGTCTAGGAGAGGAAACTTAATTGTCCTCTACCCCACTTCCACTCAACCAATAACTTGTTAGAATCCATTACATGTTATACTTCACTTCCAGTTACTGATTTTGGCGTCATCTGGAGTTCTTTGATTGTAAGCAACAGAAACCAATTCTAGCTTACTCAAATCAAGGGAAAAAAGAGCATTTATTTTAAGGTTACCAGTAAACTCACAGAATCTAAGGAAAAACAGAATAACCAGGGCTTAAGAAGTACAGAATCAGAGATAAGCCATAGATCTCAGTCAGGATCTCATGGACAGTCTTTTGAGCTCTGGTATTGGAATGATTCGCCTCTCACTACCATGTCTCCATGTGCCAGTTCAGTCAAGATTAAAATACCTGGGAGAAATAGATTTAAGTCACAAGACTACCCTTGAATTGGTCATCATTACCTGGGAGGAGTGGGCTATAATAACTGGCATCAAATAATCAACCCTGGTGCTGAATGTGAATGTGTGTATGCCTGCATGTGTAAGTCAGGGAGCACAAGGATGGAGTTCTCACAGATAAGGAACCTCTGTTACCAGATGAACGGAATAGACATCTAGACAAAACTAAAGATGTCTGTCTAGCAACCATCCTGAAATAACTCTCATCTTTTTTTCCATTACACCTTTCCTTATTTGGTTTCTTCATGACTCTGATACTTTTTTCAGTTTCCTGTATGGCATCTCCGTATGGGATTCTCTTCTTTTATATGACACATATTTTTTGTTATTCATAAGAATTCTTTCTTTGGTTATCTTCTCTTGCTGTATATAGTGAGGAAAGAAGGCAAAATTAACCCTCCCCACAGCTTCAACTTCCATCTTATTTTAATGATTCCCGAATTCTCATCTTAGTACTGAACATCTCTCTGTTGATTTCGTAATTCACATTTCAAATTTCTATAGACAGGGCTACTTAGATTTCCTACAAACATCTCAAACTCAACATGTCTGAAGTATAACTCATTTCTTCTCCCTGAAAGCCTGTTCCTTCTTCTGTATTTTTTATCACAGTGAAAGTAATTGCCATTAGTCTTGCCTACATCAGAAGCCTGAAGATGATCTTATGCTCTTTATTCTCACTCACCACCCCCAGAAGATCAGCCACTATGTACTTACTGTTAATTTTGTCAAATAAAGAAATCTTGAATATATTTCAATTGGACTATGGTGGCTATGCACCCTAGTTTACCCAAAACAGTTCCCATATATACCTTTTATTCATAATAATTATCGATTGTGCTCCCTTTCACTGTAAAGATTATTCCACTTTAGTTGACACAATTAATGAGTTAAATAGTCACCCTACCAATTAGCTAATTCCACTGCCCATTCCCCACTACTCCAATGTAGTCCCTCATTATTTTCCTCCTGTTTACAGCCTGGCTCCTACTTTCCTCTCCAGCTTAACTTCCTTCCACACTTCCACATGGAGGATACAATCTGGTTACTGTAGCTATTTGCAGTTCCTTGAGTGCATTCTTTAAGATTTAGAACAACTGGTTCCTTATCTGTAGAACTTCTTTATTCTAGCCCACTCATAATCCACTACCATCAATTCTCACACAGATAGGCATCCCTGGATGAACTGCCTGGCACATCTCTAGTTTGCATTTATGCCTATACACTGTAACTGTTCAGTTACTTGTCCCCCAGTTGTCATCTCCACATAGTGGCCACTCTGTGGGCAAAGATAATGTGGCATCCTTCTTTTTGTATATTAAGTATCTGTAATACAGTCACACACACAAAATGATTCCATACAAGTATTTTTTTTTTTAAACCTCTCCAACAGTATTGATATACCTTGACTGAATATCCAAACAATCCAGTTTAGCACACGTGCATGGCAAAATATTCTATTATTTGTTTTGCATGTTTTTATTTCTTCCTAGCTGTAATTGCCTTCTATGCTTACAATAAAATTGAGTAAAAGGGAATCATTTTTTTTTTTGATTTGACATCCAAATTTATATATTGAAATTTTTAGCTTTATTGCACTACTCCTGCTTTGTACTTTTGGACAGTCAGACATAGGATTAAGATGTCTTTGAAGACAAACAATCCATAGTGTCTTTGAGTGTCTCATATGTGCCCAGTTATTATAGCCTTTGTCACAAATCAAGGTTTTCTATCCAAATTTGCGCCCAAAAAGAGACTTTAAACTTCATCTAACACCCTTCAATATGACTGTTAGATGTACATGTCATTAAAATATATTAGGAGGAAGGGGGAACATGGCAAGGAAAAAGAAAACTTTTTTTTTTAAAGAGCCTGTGTGAGGAATCCCATAAAAATACCTTTTACACTTCTTTCTGGCAAAAATCAGAAAATTCAACACAAAGTTACTTAAGCAAGAAGTAAAATTTGTTATTTCACATTATTAGAAGTCTGAAGGTAAAGTGGTTTGAGAGCTGAGTAATTCAGTGGCGTATTGACATCATCAATGACCTTTTTTCTCTCTTTATGATCTGTCATCCTCAGTGAATTGGTTTGCCTTTTATGGACCCAAGATTGCTACAGAATGTAGCGAGGCATAAAATGAAGTCTTTCCTTCTGTGTATCTCTTTAGTGAACTCTTTCTAGGTGGTTCCCAGCAGATGTCTCTCCTCAGCCTATTTGCTAAAACTGCAGGACAGGTCTAACTCTGCACTGTCAAGGAGAATGGGTTTGCCCAGGTTCTTTGAATCAACAATGATTTACTTCCTGGAGCTAAGGAGAATCCAGAAAAGCATGAGTATGAGATATCTGAACAATTTTTTTTAATAAATAAGAAGAGTAGAAATGGTGGATAGTATACAAACAACAGTGTCTGCCATATTTTATATTCATTCCATGTCATAAAACAGTCCCTTAGATCAGAGCCAGACAGGTCTAGAATGACACCAATCAAGATGCAGCTATGCATAATTGTGTCTCTAAGCATCAGAAATCCGTTGTTGGCAATGACTATGGACATGGTATATTAACAATGTTTAAAGGACAAATGATAGAATAATTTGAGTTTGAATCCAGGCTGTTCCTCATATTAGTCAATGTCTTACAGTTGTTTATGTTTCTCATTAAGCCTCTGTATCTTCATCTATACAAAGAGGATAATGGGATAAAATTCATTGTGGTGACACATTGTGTTGTTCTGTAATAGTGTGATTATTTGTGTTTTTCCCTTATGACATTGTAAGCTCTTTATGGTGAAGAATGCATCTTCTTCAGAATATCTCTGGTGGCTAGGATAGCAACAGAGTTGGTGCCCAGTAAGTATAGCTTATAACTGAAGGATTATGTTATTAAAATATGAATTAAAGACTGTTACGCAGTATTTAGCAAGTAGTAGACATTTAATACTGATTAGATCAGCAGTGATGATTTGACTCTTTTGACAAAACTAACAAATTGCTATGTTTGTTATGTTTGTATAATGCTAATTATAATGACAGGCTACTGGAAAGCATATGTGGAAGTTAATATGTTTCCAGCCCTGTCTCTTTCACAGTTGATTTACCTTGAAAAATCACTTTCATTCTAATCTTCAATTTCCTCACTTGTAACATGGACACCTTATTACCTACCTCATAGTGGTGTTAGGATGATGTGATGACTAAACATCTCTTACAGTTACTAAATGACTTCATAGTCACTTCAATAAAACAATGTGCTGAGTCTCTGCTAATAATGATAGATTAAGAATCACCAAAAGTTTCAGTTGTTTCCTGACCAGTTAATTATTTACTAATTTATCTATAACTTTTTAAGACTTGCTTCATCTGTTCCAATAAATTTAGCAAAAATTTGATTTATTTGAAACCCATTAAAATACCATCAGGTACCATTTCTGGAGTGGTTGCTTTGTACTCTTTTCAAGTATCCCATGCATAAACTCATGAAAATACTTTTTGTTATTCCATTTCCCAAATGGTAAAACTGAGTTTTACATGGAACAAAATTATTTCCCCACCGTGATACAGTTCCTGAAAGACAAAAGCAGGTTTTATACCCAAGTTTACCTGATTCCAGATTTGGGTTAGTTATACACTGTATTATAAGACTATTCAAGTAAGGTTTACATGCCCAGGTCATATCAAAATGACATGAAAAGAAATCAGGTGATAGGTCATTTTTGGCTTTCTCAGTGAGGTAGTAATTAAACAGTTTAGCTGTCAATTTCTTCTTGCTATAGTATAAAACACCATTCAATAAAGAATACGTTAAAGCTAGTCTGGTTTCACTGTGGAGCAATAATATCCATTTAATACCTTATTATAATATCTTGTCATGTTAAAAATGGTCATTAAGTTTATCTTACTTATAAGACAAAAATGTTATTTTAATACACATCTAAAAACTAATCAAATCACTGAAGGCATCATAGCAGAAGCCATGGCAGATGATTCAGAGTTTTCCATTTCCTGGGTATAGAGTAATGATTTCCTCTCAACAGAAAAAATACAAAATGGTAGCCATCAGGACTAAGATGTCATAACTAGAAATTACACAATTTAAATGTTCTAGCATTATAGATACAAGTTATAGTATGAAAATATTTCAGTAGAGCATACTGGTCAACTCAATTTCCAATGGGTTTTCCATAAAGTTCTCACCTTATTGAAACAAGAAGTATCCTTAACTAGAAGAATGTGTCCAGTTGTTCCTATGAGCCAGCATGGAGCAGACTATTTTAAACATAGTAGTTACTCAATAAGTATTTGCTAAATGATCAAATGACTAGATGAAAATTCATAGAATGCAAGTTTCTCCTTGTACTGAAGGGCCCACAGTCTATTTGGATGCAGGATAGACATAAAAATATTTTTAAGAAATCAAGGTGCAGATGTGAATATTTAGATGATCTGCAAAGTGAAATTTTGAACTAAAGCAATTGATGGTAACCACCTTGGGAATCAAAGTTGTGTACGGTGGGATAATACTCTGAAGGCTTGTTACCCATTTATAACATAGCCTCTTCCACTGGCTAAGAGAGGAATTAGGAACACACCCCACAGAAGCATAAAGAAAGTAGGAATTAATGCTGAGACAAAGTTCACCTGGCCCATAGTCCCCAACCTAGAAATCATTTCAAAGTACTGTTGGAAAGATGAGCATAGTGGAGAAACCACAGGCATAAGTAGCTTGCTCCAAAATTTTAAAATATACATCAAAAGATAAGCTCTTGCAACCCAGTTTTTAAAATTCCAGTCATTTCCGGCTTCATGAAAACTGTGTCAGCCTCCTGCGAAGTTACAGTTCAATCTGCTTCAGATTGGGTAAAACAATACCCAAGGTACAGAGGTGCTTAAAGGCTTAGTTTTTGCTGGTTACTGGAGTTGACAATCGTGGGTAAAAATGCTCTTAGTGTAAAGTAGAAATGTAATCAATGTCATTGTCATTTGAACCACATTGTTTGCAGAGTAACCAATTGTGAAACCAACATAAATTCAAAAACTAAATTAGAAAAACAGATGCTTCTTTTGTTTGGAAATTTTAGTCCTATCTAGCCATATTGTATATCATTTTCTTTGACTTACACAACACAGAAAGAAAAATCACAGAGCATAATACAAAAATGCAGAAACATGTTTAGCAAATTTGTGGATTTCATAAGTCATTTATAAACTTTGGATTTACAAACAATTTCAAAGCCTTTTGAAAATATTTATAAACACAAGAACCTCTATAATGCTACATATAATTATGGCATGTCTTTTCAAAAGCATATTCCAGAGGTAGAGTTTATGCAAAATATCAAGTTTCTTATTTGGGGTTTGTCTTGGAGACAGTGAACAATTTATTTTTTAGGCTCTGTCTCCACTGATGCTCGTGATTAAGCTAAATACATTGGTGCAATGAGAGGAAAGAGATTTATCTTGTGCATAATTTCTAAATTGATTTGTGACATTAGGATGTCAATCTATACAGAGTGGGATTTATTTCCTCAGCTCACTAAAGTCCAACCAATTTTTGTTTCCTCTCCAGTCTCAACTATTTTCAAAGGGAATCAGGAATTTCACTTTTAATGTTTCTGAACTACTAGACTACCTATGATTTAAAAACTAACATCTTTAACTTTGCATGAAAGCATTGGCCTGGTGTATTCAAATACAGCTTCAATCATGGACCTACATATAATGCTGATTTGTATTTTAAAAAAATTCCTAGAAATATTGATAATTTTTAAAGTAGACACTTTATTAATATATCACTATGAGGAAATAGAATCTCCATACACACACACACACACACACACACACACACACACACCCCTGATAAGCACTAGGGGAAAAAGCACACTTGTGTTTATCATGTTAATTTTAGGCAATCAAAAGTATAAACAATAAAATATGCTTTGCTACATTTATAGCATATCATTGTGAGTATAAACTTAGGGATTTAAGTCCTGTTTTTAATCTAATAGTCTGAGGAGCTTCCATTCTGTTTATATCAACAACATTTTACTTCCAGTAAATTAAAAAAAAATCATCTGGCTTGCAGTTCAAAAAGCTCTTGATAAAACATTAGACAACTTTGTGAGTACAGTATACATGAATCAGAACCACAAGGAATAAATTTCCTGTTGCTTACAAGTGAAAGAAAAACTGTCGTACTTGGGCTATGGTGGGAGTTAACAAGGTCTTGGAAACCTCAACCTGCTGTCCCAAAAGCATTTGTCTTAAAATAGGAATAAAGTTAGGTGACAGGAGGGTGGGTGGCTTTCTGGAGAGAACTTGGACTTTGGAATCTACTTCCTGGTAAAAAAGCAACTGTGTGTATTAGTTGTATAATTTTCAACAAATGATCTCTCTGAGTCTGTTTTCTTATCTATAAAATGGGTTAAATAATGCATTTTATGAGATTATTTTTAAGTGTTGATGGCATACCACATGCAGAATTACTGGCATAGAATATATGCTCAATGAACCTTACATTTCTCTTTCATCTTTCTGTCTTCATTTTCTCATTTCTCACAAAAGAAAAGTTAAAAGTTTAAGCTGTATCATGAGAGTAAATAAAATAAAGTATATTTTATTTTGTTTCATCATTCTAAGGTTAGTCAACTAAAAACAGTCATCATACCAATGGATCATTTTGTGCAGTGCAGTCTGTCACCTGATCCACAGATTTAAAATATGTAAATTCAGCTGTCTCTGACAAAAGAAGAGAGTAAGCAAGTCAAGGAGAAAAGAAAAGAACAATTTAATAACTGCAGAAGATTCTTGCCATCATTTCAATAAAGGAACATCCTAGCAAACAAGGAGAGGGAGACATGATTTGACTGTCCATTCAGTCGTTGCCTGTTACTGACTGAAGTACAATTTTATCATTTAAAGATACTTATTTTCCCTACAATATGCCTCCTAAATTCAGGCCAACCATTTCATCTGAAACTCAACCAAGGAAACAATAACCTATTCTGATGTCGAAGGAAAATATTCGTTTGCCAATCTTCAACATGACCTTTCTCTAAGAGATTTTCAGTGGCCCTATGTACGTATATATATGTGTGTGTGTGTGCGTGTGTGTGTGTGTATAATTTTCTTCTCAATAATTTTAGAGCTTAACCCACATTTAATATTTCACTCTGCTGTAAGATTAAAGTACATAACAGAAAATAACATTGTGCTATTCTTAAAGGCCACATTGGAAAGGGAAAAATGCTATATAAGCAGTATAAATATATTCAGATAATTTTTATTTATTGTTATTAAAAAAGAGAGGTTGGAAGAGAATTTGTACTGATGAGTTGCCAAATTTGTGCAGTTAAAGAAATATTTTTAGATTTTGTGGTTTGGAATTGAAATTGAGGAGAATGTAGATATTGAAAGTAAATATTAATAAAAATGTTGAGCTAATTAAGGAGATGTTGATTAACTGGAAAATTAATGAAGCAAAAATCAAGTATATTTAGTACATTTATAGGGTAATGGGAAAGTAAAATAACAGTTTTGAGTTTCAGAATGAATAGTTAAAGAGGAAAGCACAGAAATATACTTGGAAAAGCATGATAACCAAAGAGAATCACCTCATATATGCGTTTGTATGTACCATACCCACTCACCAATTAAGTTTTCAGAACCAAAACAACTAGACAATTAAAATAAAATAGTAGTGACAAAAGATAGATACTGTTGGAGTAGACCAAGTATTAATTGAGATGCTTGAACTCAATAATCTCTCTTTAGGATTATCTGGAGAATCAGACAAAACCCTTTGCCCTGCCTGAGATCTAGGAACAAAATGGCAATTTAAGGCAAGTACTATAAGACATAATCTTAGCCCATTCTGGCTGATATAACCAAAATTCCATAAACTGGTGGTTTAAACATCAGACATTTATTTCTCACAGTTCTGAAGGCTGGGAAGTCCAAGATCAAAGTGCCAGCAGATTCGGTGTCTAGTGAGAATTGTTTTCCTAATCGTCTTCTTGCTGTGTCCTCACGTGATGAAAAGGGGCTAAGGAGCATTCTGGGGTCTCCTAAAAGGTCACTCTCTCACTCATGAGGGCTCCACTCACGTGACCTAATCACTTCCTCAAATTCCCATATCCAAATACCTTCACACTGGGGATCAGGTTTCAGCATATGAATTTGGGGGTGGGGAGAACACGAACATTCAGCTTATAGTGGATATTAATCTTTAATATTTAATAGCATTGATCACCAGTCACTTTCAAATCAGATAGGTCCAACAAGGGCCTACTGTATAGCACAGGGAACTATACCCAGTATTTTGTAATAAGTTACAAGGGAAAAGAATCTGAAAAAGAATATATATATATAGATATAGATATAGATATAGATATAGATATAGATATAGATAACTGAATCACTTGGCTGTATACCTGAACCTAACACAACATTGTAAATCACTTTACTTCAATAAAATTTTTAAATCATATTTTCGAAGTATAACTCCTTAATTTCCATTAAAAGTACAAAGAGGGAGGGGATATTTCATTGTTTACTAAGGTTACCATTGGCCAAATATGTACATGGTATCCAAAGTACACTGTCCTTCACTTTACATTCGAGTCTAAATTCCAGCCCAAAATGAGCTCATAGTGAGATGTGGGTACATAGACCTGAGAGAAGAGAAGCCATGAAAGGCGACTGAGAAGGAATGGCTAGTGTTTTCAGAAACAGAACTGGGAGGACGTGGTAGCACTCCTCTCTGATGATTGTCCCTTCAAGGGTTTGTTTCTTCTTGGAGAGGGTTTATGTGATTTTTTATGCTTCTGAGGCTTACCAGACCCTCTAACTATTACCTAAAATTACCTATTCATGCAGTGAAGGAAAACCAAAAAAGAGGGTTAACAAAATACCTTCAGGGATATAATAATGAAGGATTTGGGACCCCAGATAACAACTCTACATTTTCATTCATTTTAAGGCTGGGATTCTGAAAGATAAATGAGGTATGGGCAGGGAAAAGCTTTCTATACCAAAGGGTACCATAGAGAGGTGGGTCTTAGACCTTGGTTCAAGATATTGCAGTAATGGACTAAGATAGTTGCTCAAAGAATGAGTGGTACAGAGTTGTTCAAGCTGAAAATATATGTAGGAGAAGAAATGGAAGAAATCTTTAATACCAGTTATTACAGAGGACAAAAACACAAATCAGAAAGTGAGTAATGGAGAAGATTCCTGGTAATTCATAAGAAAAAAAGCAAATGAGGAAAGAGGTCATAATTAATACTTGAGGTAAATCAGCATAATAATACTAGGAACTGGCTACTCAATGGAGTAAACTTATGATCTTAGTAGAAAAAGGTAAATAGTTATAATTATAAATAGTTATAAATATGTCATGTCTCATGCTTATAATCTAGAATTGGAAGGGCAATATCTTAATGAAAAGTCCAAAGAAAGTTAAAAAAAAATGGAGGCGGGGAGACAGATCTGTATGTCCATAAAATATGAATTTGTGTGGAAATCCATGAATCAGAGAATGGCTGCAAGCTGACAACATCTTATTGGAAGCAAAGAAAAGGAGGCATGAAAGTAACATTTATTATGTAAGATACTTAAAGCTGTTCAGACAGAGAAAATGGAAAATGTTTTACTGACATTTATCACAAATCACATATAAAAGCAAAATATGGTAAAGATGGTGAGCTTTGATTATCTGGATTTATTAGTTTTCTATTGCTGTGTAACAAATTACTACAAATTTAGTGGCTTAAAAAATATCCGTTTATTTGCTCACTGTTCTGTAGGTCAGAAATCTGGTACAGTGTTACTCTGTTTTCAGCTCAGGGTCCTACAATGCCAAAATCCAGGAGTTAGCCTGACTGAGTTTTCATCTTGAACTACTGAAAAAGTATCCAAAACCAAGATCACTCAGGCTTTTGGCCAAACTCAGTTTCTTGCAGTTTTAGGACTACGGTCCCTGTTTCCTTGCTGTCTATCATCCAATGGCTGTTCTCAGCAACTAAAAGTCACCTACATCCCATGCCGTGTGGCCCCCTCCATCTTCAAGCCAGAAACAGCTCTTTGAATCCTTCTCCTGGTTTGGATCTCTGCCTTACTGGTGTGGGAGCAGACAGAGAAAACTCTCTGCTTTTAAAGAGCTTGTGTGACTATGTCAGACCCACCCTAATTTAAGGTCAAGTGTGCCACATGGTAATCTAATTATGAGAGTAAAATCATATCCAGAGTCCCAGACACTGTTCCGTGAATGAAAAGAGGCAGGCAGGAAATCTTGGGGCTATCTTAGAATTAAGACCACCACGCAGGACATCTGTTACAAGTCATTTTTAGCAAAAGCAGAGCAAGTAGTCTGAACCACATGATAAATTACTGACTACTCCATAGAGGAGGTGATAGTCTCCCTCTGTCCTGCTCTGTTCTAGCCCACTGGGATCCTGTATCCTTCCCAAGGCTGCTCGTAATAGGGGTAGTAGTAAATTGGAATATATTCAGAGATGGGGAATATCGCTGAAACTCAGGAGTAGAAGGAATGTCTGAACAACTGAGGATATTTAGTGTTTAGGACAGGAGTCACAGAGATAAAATTAATTCTTTTCTTGACTTAACATATTTGGAATATTGCTATAAGCTCGATATTCACTGTATGTCTGTACGGTACATGGTAACAATTAATAGGTGAAGGCAACAAGTATTCCAGTTCAATACAAGGAAGAACTTACTAAAAAACAGTCACATTTTTTTTTGAAAATCCCTGGGTGTTCATACAGAGGGTGCATAGCTTCTTTATTAGAGACTTTATTCTTTAGAACACAAGTAAACAGCAATTAAGAGAAAAGGAATTTATAATCAAATTTGCTTAGGAAACTCTAAATTAAGCAAATAATGTTTGTCTTCCATTTCAGGGTTTCTCAAAGACTTTTATTATACTCTGTGATTCCCTAATGGAAGGATATAGCATACAACATTTCCTAAATTAATTGGCCACTAAACATTTTTTTCATTGAGACACTCTTGAAACTAGTGTTTTATAAATTTTATTGGTAAACTGCTCTGTTTTATAGAGAATTCATGCACAAAAAAGTAGTATGAGATAACCACTGCAGTCTCTTCCATGACTTCATGACACATTTGAATACTTTCCTAGAACTGGGTCATCTTCACCAATGTCCGCTGAACATGAATACAGCAGCCATAGAAAATAAAATATGTCTGTTTGAACGCCTATGAGACTTAACTGGATTATACATATTTTCATAGAAATACGTACATCACCTCCTTAAAGCCTTAGCTACAAGTAATTGAATGAAAGAGAGCCTGTAAAAAATACACTGCAAAACTCTAGTCCCATTCAACAAAATATTGTTAACAATGAAGGTGGAAGATAAGAAATTTTTGTGATCTGCTACTCTCAGTAACTAACTCAAGACAAAACTCAATCTTTCTGCTTTGTAAGTGGATGGAAGCTAGTGCACTATATTGACTCAGGCATCACGTCTTTGTGGTCTTGACGTCTGTGTTGAGAAAGTTCATTGTTATAAAATTGTTAGAAGTCTCTTTCAGTACTACTCAGCAAGTCCACTTCCCTCTTATCTGGCTCTGTAGCCAATGAAACTAAAACTTCCATATATCTGGTTAAATATTTTTCATAAGGGATCCTCAGAGATTCATTTTTAAAATTCTGCAATCCAATAAATTCAGCAGGTTTTGTCATTTTAGAATTTTTGTTAAAAATCGTGAAGATAAAATATAATTGGCTTCTCATGACCCAGTCCACCAAAAGTAGACATTGGTAGAAAGAAAACTGTAAAGAAATCTCTTCTAAAGGAATCTCACAACTCCTAAGCTAAAAAGGGGTCTTGTATATCTTTATTTCCAGACCTGCAGGTAAAAAAAAATTCAGACCAAAGTGATAGCAGTGATACAACTAGAGTCCAGCTCTTCTCTTAGTCCAGTTTTTTTTTTTTTGTATTAGACTTTATTTTTCATAACTTTGTTCTATTATCTATGGCCCTCTTTATCTTTTATGTGTGTGTCAAAAATTGTGATGAACTTATCTTGCAATACTCTGCATCATGCTTTTCTTCATAGCCAAATGTCCAAGATAGACATATTTAGTTACAAGATCACTTCTAGTAGCAAACCTAGCTCTTCACTGATTTTGAATTTGTCTACTACTTTCAATACCACAATCTATGGCAAACCTATTATCTCATAAGATTAATTTCAGACCAATTTTCAATAGAAAAGTACTCAAATAATTCTGTCTCATACATATTTATATGAATACTCCAGAAATCTGTTCATCTCTATGGAAGTTCCTATCATATCCAGCAAAGTAACAGTGCTATCAACCTGTTAATTTTAGTGAAGAAACAATTTCCCTTTTAACCTAGGCCTGTCTTTTGGGTAGCATCTATGTCTGTAATTCAGGTTTCTAATTTTGAGATGATAAAATTTGCTGTTTTTTATGTTAATTTTTGGGGGTTTGGGAGAGGATCTGAAAAGGGGGAGGGGGAAAGAGAGGAGAAATACATTTTAATAAGAAAGTCCTAAATAGAACTTAATTTAAAAAAAGAACTGGACACCAATATGACAGTCTTAAATATAGAACATTTCAATTTATCCAAAGACAGGTAATATCTGTGTAAAACTCTCATATTAACCCACCAACGTCCTTCAGCTCATGCTGAGAAGCACCAGCTCTCAGGCTGGGAGAATAGCTTGGTCTCCCAGGTCCACTCAATTCTTGGCCTATAGGCTGAGATTGCCACCAAGGGAGCCAATTAGTGCCAAATATGTTGGTGGCTTTTTGATGTAGGAAAATCTCCCCTAAGAACTGGACTGAGATGAGCCATCAAATGATAGTGATTTTCAGTCACTAATGATCTGGGATTTAAATAGTGACTTTTAATTGGGTTACCAAGCAACCTGCAAATATTTTGGTGATACCTGCTGAGTCAATTGGGTAGTTTGTAACCCACTCTCCTCTGATTATGTTATCTTTGATATGAGTACATTGCATATTATAAATGATCAGCATGGGTTTTTTCCTTTGTCATTAGCCAAGAAAAGACATCATTGAGTCTTCTGTTCCATTTCTTCCATTATGTTTCCATATGTCCAAGACAGGGTAAGCAGAGTAAAGAGTGGCTGTAGGGAATATAGAAAAAAGTATTCATTAAGCTCTCTTCTTGTGCCCTGGGCTTGTTCTAAGTGAAGTAAGACTGCATGAAAATCAGAAAAGCTACAAGGGATTGTTTTGTAAATCATAATTCCACTTAATTAGCATAACCAGAATTTTGTGTTTGTGTCTTAGATCAGTTTTTAAAACACAAAAAGTGAAATGTTAAGGATACTGTTATTATGGTTTGCGTTTCACTGGAGAGTTATTTTCAAAGAAAACTAGAGAAAAATAAATTTTGCCTTTCATTGTTTCCAGATGCCTCTCTCAGTCCCTGTGGCCAAACATACTAACTTTTTTTCTGACTGCTACCGTCATTCCCCCCAACCCTTCTTGCTCAACTGCCCCACAAGGGTCTCCCTTGGTTTGATTCCTTAAACTACATCCTTCAGTTGGCTTGCCCCATTTTGGTATCGGCCATTATTTTCCCCAGTGTTACTGTTCTGCCCCTCTGGCTTTTAGGTAACATTTCACACTGCCTTTCAACTTGCGCTCATGGAAGTACACAGTGGGCTCTTCAGAAAGACTGCATTCTCCCTTTGACACATGTTTGGTGTCCCTCCCTACTGTAGATGAACCGGTCTCCAGACCCTTGCTTCTCCCAGCTGTTCTTCCATGGCCAGATTTGCCTTTCTCCTCAGTCGCTTATTTGAACTCTTTTTGAGGAGGTATTCCTAAGAGAATGTGTGCTCTGTTTGTCTGGCTTTGTTTCTGTGAGTGCCTTTTCTTCTCCCTTTGAGAACTTGTCTACACAAGAAATAACATCAAGTGACCTCACTTTTCCACCCCTAGTTCTATTCCAAATGCAAGCACTCAAGCAAATGCTAACATAAATCATGGTGCTGTCTCAAAGATCACATTGAAAGGACACTTAACAGCTTTGCATTGCATTCTACCAATGAGGAAACTGAGGAGCAAACATGTGAAAAGGCTGACCAATGTTACATAAATAGTACAAATGGCTGGGAATTAAATCCTGTCTGGTTACTCCTAATCACTTGCTCTGTGCAGCACATCATGGCGTCTGTCCCTTGATCACTGTATTCCTGATCCAGTTTCATTTGCCACAGGAGGTCAAAATAGAAGTCAAAGTGGTAGGAGATTCTAATGCTTTATATAGAGACATTTCACCCACAAAATACAAAATAAAGGATAATATTATTGAGAAAAGCTTAGTTATGAGTTGAAGTTCTAAATGCTTATACAAGAGGAAAGAATGTTTCATGCCACCCAGCAAATACATTCTCTCCCTCTTCCTCCTGTTGCCTTCCTACCCACCAAAGTGTCAGAAGTTAAGTGAAAACAAAAGCAAAAATAAAAACACCTAACAGGATACACTTTCAAAGGATTATCGTATCAAACTAAGAAATTTTAGGTTGGTAGAATATCTTTCTGTCATTTCTCAATTTAGCACTGAGGCTTAGAAAGGTATCTAGTTGGAAATCTTATATATTCTTTAAGAAGTTTTCCAAACGTGGTTGTTATGTTGGCCTCTTTAAAAGATCATTTCTAAGTTCATTTTGAGCTGAATGATCAGCTGTGCTGCCATTAAGAGCCTCTGCAAAGAGGCTGAAGTGTAAGATGAGATTTCTGGTTGATTTTTTCATTTGTATTGTGTTCCCCTTTGTTTGTCTTCTCTGACCAGCCTGAAGCATGATACAGACCAGGCTGGGAACTCTGAGCTCACAATAAAGCAATATTCTAATTATCCTCCTTTTTGTCAGGGTTCTTTCTGACAGGTGTCAACTAGATTTAAAATGGTTGACTGCTGGGTTTTCTTTCCTTCTTTTTTCCCTTTTTTCTACATTGTCATTCCTTGAAGGAGGGTTAAATGCTGACATTCCTTTGTGCTTAACTAGAGATAAGTATCAAAGAAATGTATAAATTACAATTCCAGTTACACTGACAAGACCTAGGAGACTCATCTACTGTTAATGACAAAATGCACAAACGACCTTGGCTATTTTCATGAACAGAGTTGTGAAGTTTGGTTTACAAAGTCTCAGGTTCCGCACAGTTCCTAGTCATTCTTTCAGGTACTTTTACAAGTGGGATATCCTAGTTAGTTATTCTATCTTTTTATCTCTTGCATGAATAAATTACAGAGTTCAGCTTCTTATCAAAGAAAACATTCGACTTATCATCTAGGGAACACAAAATATTTTTTTAGACCATAAATTATTCTTAAAGAAAATTTTAGATGAGTCAGATAATCTTTGTGGTGTATGTATATGTGTATGTCAGAGAGAGAGGGAGAGAATGTGTTTGCTTGACGGCATTAGTTCTAAATGGTCACAGACGGACTTTCAGATCGTCATCGTATCTGTCAGTCCTTAAAGCAAACTAGCCTAAAAAAACAAACAAGCAAGCGACCCCAAAAAATACCTTCTTCGACTCCTTGACCAACAACTGTGAATTACAAAATATACCCAGCTCTTCTGCTATGGTATTTTCTCCCTGCTTATTGGCAGAGGATGTGATTTTGTGGTAGAAGGTTGGTAAATGACCTCTTGTAATGATGGAATTTACATAAATAAATGCTGATAGCACAAAACAGATAATATGCTGTGGGTATCATCACAATAAGTTGTCTCCTACTGACACAGAGTCTAAGTTGGAAGCACACAATTATGCAAATCAAACTAATGTCAGTTGCTCATTACTGTCATGGTGGTAAAGGCAAAAACATATCCTCCATAGACAGCTCAAGGCTGGGCCACAAGCCAAAATGTTTGGTTTTGCTGACATCGTAACTGAGTCAACAAAAATAGGATATAATAGTAATATATCAGAGGAATCCACATCAGGGCAGGCCTGAAGCTTAATGGACTGTGAATCCTGTATCTGTGCAGAGAGTCTTTTCACTGGTATTGACCCATAATACGTCTGCTCCCACATTTGCCGAATCTATGGAAATAGATTATAGAAGCAATTTGGGGGGGGACCTGAAATGTCTGCAAGACATTCTATTAGCTTTTCCTAAAACAGATGATATGACATTTATAAATACTTAAATAATGTCATCTATCCCAGGTTTAAACACTTCCCAGAATACTTCAGAGTGCCTGCTACTGTTTGATCTATGTTTGTCCTGAGTTCTCATTATGGTCCTGGAGATGTTTTCAAACAACAGAATGTTCATTTGCCAAATAAATATCTTTCCTATTTTTTTAAAAAATAGAATCTTTGTTACCAGGGGAATATTTAACACTAGAGTAGCTAATGGATCTGTTTTTCACACAGGCAAACATGAAAGCAAAGTGGCCCTGCCTTAAGAGGTCAGTGAAACAATGGTTTCTGGTCTACCAAACTAATCCATCTCTCTTCTGAGTAACAGTGTAATGGATGTGGAAGACTGATGCCCTGAATGGCTTGGATGCTTCCCCCTTGTGGTTTCCATGTCCTTTCCCATGAGACTTTGCAGTTTTTCCCATTAAGAAGTGAACATATTTCTTTGCCCCCTGGTTCTCAGTGTAGCCATATGACTTGCTTTGCCCAATGAAATATAAGCAGTTGTACCAGAGGCAAAGGCACAGAAAAGCATTTGCACTTTGCCACCTCTGCTTATGCTATTCAGCCACTGTCTGGGAAAAACATGTCTGCTCTTGCTTCTTGGGGGGCAGGAGACACATGGAAGAGATCTGAGTTGTCCTGTCAAGGCCAGCCTAGATCATTAGCCAACGATCAGCTAATCCCCAGACACCTGAGTGAGCTCAGATCAGAACAACCTAGCTGAGCCCAGCCTAAATCATGGATTCTCTAACTAATAGATATTTAATGTTTCAAGCCTATAAGTTTTATACTATATGTTACAAATGGCACTAGAGAGTTTTCACAAAGTTTTACAAGATTTAAAAAATGTTAAAGAAATATATTCTAAATAATAAAAAAGAGATTGAGCCAATAGATTTAAATATAAACATACAGGAAAATGCAAATCAGTACCACAATGAGACACCACTTCATACCCACTAGGATAGCTATAATCAAAGAGAGACAATAACAAATGTTAGCTAGGATGTAGAGAAATTAGTCTTCACATATTGCTGGTAGGAATGTAAAATGGGGCAGCCACTTTGGAAAACAGTTTAACACTTCATTGAAATGTTAATCAAAGCAATACCACTCTTAGATACATATCCAAGGGAAATAAAAACCTAGATCCATGCAAAAACTTGTACATAAATGTTCATAAGAGCATTACACAAATGGCCAAAAAAGTGGAAACAACTCAAAATGTCCATCAACTGATGAATGAATAAACAAAATCTGGCAGATCCATACAATGGAATATTATTTAGCAATAAAAAGGAATGAAGTACTAATATATGTGACCATATATGAGTCTTGAAAACATTATGCTAAGTGAAGCCAGTCACAAAAGGCCACATACTGTCTGATTCCGCTTATATAAAATGCTCAGAATAGGCAAATCTAGAGGTTGTCTAGAGCTAGGATAGGGCATGGAGAATAACTGCTAATGAGTACAAAGGTCTCTTTTTGGGTGATAAAACTGTAAAATTAGATTGTGGTTTGGTGATGTTTGCAAATTCAGTGAATATACTAAACCCCCTTTGACTGTAAACTTTAAATGGGTGATTTTGGTATATAAATTATATCTCAATAAAGCTGTTTAAAAAAATATACAAATGCTATTTCAATACAACTGGAAAAAAATTAATTAAAAAATAATATATATATATATACAAACACCAATCCCATGTCTGACCAAAGCATGACTTTGTCTTTTTGTTGGCCTCTTTTTCTAGCCCTCTCAAATCCCTGGACCTCGGTGGTTCTTTATCTCATAGAAATCTTGGTACTGATTGGAAGATCTTTATAGCCAAAATGAAACAAAACTCTTAGTATTATTTCTTTAGACCCACATGCTTATTTGCTATATTCAACACATTTAAAAAATGAAATAATGGAGAATTTGTGACCTTAAGTACTAGACACTGATTTTCACAGAGCTCCAGCTCTGCCTTCCTTATCTTGTTTTCTGTTATGCTCACTCATGATCCACTTGTTCTTAAAACGGATCCATGTTTGAAAAAGGAAGGATGCCACTTGTCATTTCTTAGGGTTTACCCATGGAGGCCAACTTCAGAGTGTAAACTACAGCCAAGCCGGGCGTGCTTGGAGCTGCTCCTGACTAAATGTTCACGGCCTCTCCTTAATCAGCAGGTGTGAGGTTTAACTTGTGTGAAACTGAGTAAATGGATGGTCCCCACCCCTGTCACTTGCCCTGCCCCTCTGGCCTTCCTTCTCACCTGGGAGCCTGTCATACCACCCCTCTCCCACTCCCACCAAGGCCCTTTTTATTTTTGTCTCAATGACCACATTTTCCAGACTGGTTGAACCGCTCCTTCCATTGTATGGATCTGCCAGATTTTGTTAGGTTGGTCCTCCTAATTGTCCCCGGAGTGATGGCTGTGAAGTGGATATATTTACTATTTCATGCCCTTACACACAAAAAATCGTATTGGCTTCCTTTGTTAAAGATCAAATCTTCTTAGTGGAATTTTTAAGGCCTTTGATGATCTGACAATCATGTGACATCTTGACAGCCCACCCCTTTGATGTAATAATCTACTTGCTGTTCTCCCTCATGTCTTCAAATAAGTGTTCCTTCGTGGGGGGGTGGAGGGGGAGAAATTAAAATTGAAAATAGATAAATATACTGGGGTGAGGAGGGGAATGGGAAGTTGCTGTTCAGTGGGTAGAAAGTTTCAGTCACGCAAAATGAAAAAGTTCTAGAGATCTGCTGTGCAACATTGGGCTTATTGTGAACAACACTAAACTTTGTTAAGAACGTCGATCTCGTGTTATGTTTTTTTTTACCACAATAAAAGATAAATATGTCAATGTTTACATAGACACAGATATCTTTTTGTTGACCTCTCTTCACCCTGTTCATCCTCTGGAAATCCCTTGAGGGCTGCCTCTGCCAGGAGACCTTCCCTAAATCCAGGTAGGCTAAGTGTCTCCTCTGTGTCGTGAGCAGCAATGTGTGCACACACCCACAACCTAATCATTTCTAGCTTTTTTTGCTTTCTCCAAGCTCAATTCATAGTGGAATATTAGCAGTCTGTGCAATGCCTTTCTTTTTTCACTATCATTCATTCATTCATTTTTTCTCTTCATTCATTTATTTTTCCTTTATCCCCATTTCTTCCTGTCACTTCCTCCCCTCACGCCCCATAGGCAACTGCTGTAATGTGTCCTTTGGGTACATAAATGTGTACGGATTTTAGATAAGTCTTTATGAAAATAATGAATTGCTTTGTCTGTATGTATTTTTCATACCATTTCCTGTTATCCTGTCTGTCTCTGCCCCGGACCATAAGTTACTTGAGAGCAGGGAAACCAGGCTCTTTCTAACCTTAGCACCTTATACAGTGTCTGATATACAGTAAGAACGCAATAAATGCTTATTAAATCCATGCATGAGACACTAAGTTAATGAATTAAAAGGTCTACATTTTAGTTGAATTTCTAAAGACCTTTGATGGACTTTTCAAGTTTCACATCTTTTGTCAGGATTCTAACCATGAGAACTTGCAATAAGAGCTAAAAATCTTAAAATGTGAAACAATTTGAATCTCAGCCTCTTTTGCTACCAATTTCTTCAGCCTTTGAGCTGTCGCTGGAGCAGTCTTCTTCCTGATGCTGTGACATATGATGGACCATCTTGGGGACAGTGGCTTCAATGTTTGGCAGATTTCTACTTCTTTCTCAAAATGGTTGCTGATTAATAGCTGAAGTGATCAACCCCAGAGAGAACATGAGGTTTCCAACCAACCCAAAGCCAGTTTCCTCACAGCCATGACCCTGTAGAGGACTGCAAATCTTCTTCTCTTGAGTTTGACCCATCACTTGGTTTTACAGTCCACTTGCCTGTGGTTTAGAAACTGAGCATGTCAGCACTCCTTTTTACTGCCTCAGTGTAGCAGCAAATGTGTTTTGTTCTCTCCTTTCAAAAGTGAAGATTGTATTTTAAAATCACTCTCTCCCCTAGGGAACCACTCACTCCTAACTCCCTGACAGGCCATAAGGACCTCAAAATTAAGAATGATGTCAAGAAATGTGATTTTGTACAAAAAGGACTAGAAAACCACCCAGACACATAACGACTCGGTTATGTGCCTGCCTTCTGTCAGGAGAAATGTGTGTCTGAATTTTCAGGCTCATAATAGACATGTGCAGCTAACTGACTTTTATCTTGCCTCTGTCATATTGATCTATCAGTGAATCTATAATAGAAGATGGGAGCCTGGAACAGTAAAAAGTAATAACCATTGAGATGGATAGCCTGAGCAAAAATGTAGTTTCATGGGGACACTTAGCGCAAAGAACTGTAGATTCATGTCAAGGGGGCATAAGTATCCCCTTCAAAGCCAACTGTTAAAAACACCTAGTGCACAGATGACCTGCCTTCAGAATATGATATGTTTCTGTATTGATTTTCAGAGTTTCAAAACAACAGGAAATAGCCAAGTGAAAGTTTCTTTGCCGAGCACTAAAAGTAATTTACCTTCTTCCTTTGATTTCAGCTTCAGATTTTGTTTTATGGTTCAAAGTACAAGTGCTTATTTAAAAAAATTCATTTCTAACTTATGGCAGGAAGCAGCACTGGGGACCAAGGCAGGGTGTAGAAAGAAATGAGCCACAAAATGAAACAAAGAAACACCCCCTCCAAATTGCATTAATGGAGTTAGCGGCAAGTCATTACAAGATGAAGCTTGTTTTTTAAGCACAGGCCTATTTAGGGGAGGGCAGAGTTTTATCATCATCAGAGTGTTCTGAAGAAGATGTTGAAGAGCCTCCAAAGTGATCAGTACTGTGGCTTTCAAGCCATCTGGGATTGGCTTCTGATATGCCGTCTTTTGTATATCTCTTTGCATGAAAATGTCGACATATTTTAGAAAAAAATGATTTTCCAGGGCAGAAGAAAAACAATTTACTTTTCAGTGCAAATTGGTGCCTCTTGCATATTATTAATGTACAGCAAATGTTAAACATGGTGTAATACTAATAATTTACGATTCTTAACCAGACCTCTTTTTTTCAGGGATCATGTACTTCATATTTACATATATTTGTTATACACAGTATACTGAGATGCAGGAAAACAAATTTCACCTGTTTTGAAACCTAAATTTGATATTTATTTCCACTGTTTTCTTTATTTTGTGCTTTAGGAACTTGTATCATTCAGAGTTCTGACAAGAAACAGATGGCACACTCAAAAGAAGTGATTAAAGAGAGTTTTAATGAAGACGCAAATGGTGAACAGGGTTAAGGGAAGCCAACCAGGGAGGACGAAGCAGGCACCCCTGAGCCCCCAACCACCACTAGGGCTGAAGCAACACTAGGATGGAATGTTTAGCGTAGGGTGAGGCTTGTGTGTGAAGGGAGGGTTGCCCAATAGGAGCTGTGGCCAGGAGAAGGGGAACTTGGACACCGCCAACCCATGAACCAGTGAGAGGAGCCAAGGGAACAAATACTCCACTTGTCTTTCCTCATGTCCTCCAGTTTCCTACCAGGGCCTTCCATTGACTGATCCTGCTGAAAGCTGGAGGAAAAGAAACTCATCTTCACAGTCCCTTCAAATCAGCCTCCAGGGATATAGAACAAGGGGGGAAACCTAGAAATGATCTGGAGGGGCAAATGGAAATACCCCATCACAGGAGTATGTAGAGTCTTATTTTATTTCAGATGTATACCCTGTGTTTATGGACTTGGCAATATAATTGGAGTTCTTCAGCCACATACAATCCTTTTGCTGTATATACGGCATCCCCTGACAAAGTTAAGATGAATGTTTGGCTTTGGGAGTTATGAGTATGAAATAAGAATATCTATATGCACGGGAAAATCTGTTAAGATCTTGAGGAATAGAAGTGAAACAAAATTAAAGAAAATAGTACAAAAGAGATGGGAATCTGTTAACCTCTGCCTTCACCTTCTTAGCAAATACCACATTACATGAAGTACGAATACTGTAATAGTGTTCCCAGGAGCCATGGGAATGAGTAACCTCTTTATCACCTCCCCTCGAGTGCCCATTAATTTAAAAAAAAAAAAAAAAGAAAACTTTACATTTGAACTATGGAAATATTCTTCAAGTTTATAAGAAAAACAACAGGAAATACGAATTTGCTTTAAAGACATTCAATTCTAGACTATATTTTAAAATAATCCATTGTATCCATAAGGGGAGAAATATCAGTGTCATATGTTTGTCAGAACATGGGTAAAATATGTATGCACTCTAGGCTGTTTTTTCTAAATCACACACTTCTAAGGAGCCCATCTATTATAAATATTTGAATACATTAGGTATTAGATATGGGTAGGTTATTTTTGTTTTGCGTATTTATTTATTTTTTCATTCTTAGATGCTTTCATTGTGCCTTCTGCAAACAAATGGGCTAGGTTGGAAAATTAAAATACCACAAAAATCTTACTTGAAATACGCAAGTTTATCTATTTTTATTAGGAAAGGGACATTCTAGGCCAGAAAATTTACATTCTTTACAGAATCCAGGTCTTATATTACACACATTAGTTGTGTTTTAAAAGACAAATGTAACAGCTACTTCCTTATATAGATTTATTATCTATCTATCCATTATTCACCTATCTATGAGTCTAAATGTATAATAATTCAACTGCAAAAAGTAGCCTACTTGCAAAATTCTCTCTAGAAATTGCCAGTCACTGGAGAAATATTTGCAGTTCTTAAGTCCATTAGGATGGTTGGTTCTCATTTCAGATAAAATGATAACTACATGCTGACCAAGTCTGCTTTGTTTTCTCTTCTTTGCTTGTACTCTGTCTCATCAAAGACAACTTTTTAAAGCTTGACTATTTCACAAACAGCTTCTAAGGGCTTGAATTGTTCTTTTTTTGAAGTACAGATAATGGTAAGTAAAAATATAGCTAAAGGCTTCTCTCAAAGTATGTTGACATTTTGGTTCCATTAGAACAGTATTATAATGTGTATCCACATGTTAGCTGTAAAGAAAAGTACCATCTCTAGAGTGGTAAAAATATACTGAAGGACTCATTTCAACATATGACCACACACACACACACACACACATGTGCTGAGCTGGGAGGGGATTGAGATGGAAAGGATAGGATTTGAATCAGAAAATCTAAAAACAGAATGAAATAATGCCATTTGCAACAACATGGATAGACCTGGAGATTATCATACTAAGTGAAGTCAGCAGACAGAGAAAGACAAATATCATATGAGATCACTTACATGTAGATTCAAAAAAAAAAAAAATACAAATGAACCTATTTACAAAACAGAAATAGACCCACAGACATAGAAAACAAACTTATGGTTACCAAAGGGAAAAGGGGTGGGGGAGAGATAAATTAGGATGTTAGGAGTAACACATACACACTACTATATATAAAATAGGTAACCAACAAGGACCTACTGTATAGCACAGGGAACTCTACTCAATATTTTGTAATAACCTATAAGGGAAAAGAATCTGAAAAAGAATACATATATTATATATATATGTATATATTATATATGTATAACTGAATCACTGTTCTGTATACCTGAAACTAGCACAACACTGTAAATCAACTATACTTCAATAAAAAAATATTTTAAAAAAAGATCAGAGTGTAACCAAGCAGGACCCTATGGGACCTTCCTGGGACAGGCCTTCCCCCATATCCTCTGCTTTAGCTCCTCTCTGAAGTACCTAGATAATAGCATTTGATTATCCTGTCTTGTTTGGCAGATGTGAAAACCCACCACCAAATGGAAGAACTACTTGATGACCATGAGCACATCGCCCCAGGCCTCCTGGAGCCTAAGGACTGATAATGTTAACCCTTGTGACACCACCCCGCTGCCTCACCATCAGCCAATCAGAGAATTGTGCACAAGCTGATCACAGAACCCTGTGACCCCCCCTCACCTGGCCTTTACAAATGCTTTACCAAAACCCTTCGGGGAGCTCGAGGCTTTTCAGGGCAAGAACCAACTCGTCTCCTTGCATGGTCTTGCAATAAACCTTTCTCTGCTCCAAACCCCAACATTTCAGTTTGTTTGGCCTCACCGTGCATCTGGTGCATGAATTTGTGTTAACTATAGGACCTGAAAATTTTAAAAAAAGAAAAAGAAAATCTGCATTCAAATCCTGACTTTGTTCCTTCCTAATTACTATTCCAAACCTCTCCTGCCCCTTACTCCATCAACTATTTCTCTGACCACTCCCCCAAACCCTATGTTCTCATCTGTAACTTATATTTATAAGTCCCTGAATTCTCTTCATGACATTCTGCCATTCCTCGCTTCCTCCTTGAGTATTGCGGCCTTAACCTCACCTGTCATTTGATTTGGTTAACTTGTCCCTTCTTTCAAGACACAGCTTAATTTTCATTCTCCAGGATCTTTTCCTGAACTCCTGCAAGCTGAACGAGATGACCCACCTCTGTCCTTCTATAGTCACCATACACATCACAGGGTTTATCTCATTGTCTTGTGATTTTCTGTTACCTTGACTATCTTCTCCACTGTATCAAAACTCCTTGGACTACATGAGGAACATCTTTTTTATCTTTGTGTTTCTAACATCTTAAAATATGTGGCACATAGTAGAATTTCAATGAGAGCTTGGTGAATGAGAATGAGTGAATCTTGAGCTCACTCAGTTTAACTCTTAACTCTGACTCTCATCAAACCTTTGGGTACTATCATTCCATAAACAAATGAGGGAAAATGAAACACCAAGTGTTTCAGTCACGTGCCAAAGTAAACGATCGAAAGGGTGGGGCAGAAATTGAGTGCCAGGCTGTCTGACTCCAAAGACCATGCTTTTCCTACTGGGCCATGTTTCCTTCCCAGGTAAGCTTCTGTTTCTTAAAGAAATAGGGCCAAGAAAACTGTCCACTCCACGGGGTTGATAAAAGGAACAAGGGGCATCATGTCAGTTAATAATATGGAGCAGAGTAGCAAAAGTCTAGCACCATTACTTTTAGAGAGAAAAATATCTCTAAATAACACAGAGAATAAGTGAATTCTAAGGGTTTGCCTAGCCACGCCTCTTTCTCCTACCCCACACTGAAGGTTTCCTTTAAAACCAGTCAAGCTCTAACCAGTCACCTTAAATTAGTCTCCCTCAGCATTGTGTACTAAGTACAGTTGTACTCCTAGAGTTTCTATACACCAACACTGGCAAGAAAATGTATGTATGGTAGCAGCAGCATAATGAAAAGAGTATGAGGTTCAGGAAGGCTGCCCATTCAATTAGTCTGCAAAATGCCATCAGCCTCCGGTTTAAAGAGAGGAAGACACAGGCAGAGTAAAGTTCAATTGCTCTCTAATGAACCCTAATTAGCAGATTGAAAGCTGTTTGTATATATAATAAAAGATACCTATTTTTGTGGTTCAGCAATTGAAATGAATAGTCCAAGAGCATAGTAGCTACTAGAGTAGAAAGAAATTTGGAGACAAGTACGTACAATTTCAGCAGTGTTTTATGGGACGAATAAGGAGTTTAGAGAGGTTTTTTTACCAGCTGAATAATAAGAAAGAAGAATTCAACAAACACAGATTACCTATAGCTGTCAAGAAGTAATAAAATCTAAGGCAATCTATAGAAATTAGCACAACCAGCAGTTTTGCAAAAACAATTTATGAATCAATTGTATTTTCCAAAGATCTGTTGAAAGGAGGCATTTTGGAAACCCAAAATGCATTATTTCATATGAGTGATAGCACATCTAGTGACAATTTAATTTCTAATGGTTCTGCTTGGAGTCTAAACACAGTTTTCAAACAAGGATACTTTGGGAATGTGCAACCATCCTTAAGTTGAGGCATGTCAGAAACAAATTTCCCTGGGCGTGGCATAAGATATCCTCTTCCCTCCTTCTTCCCTAAGCCTCATGTCTATAACTTAGAGGAGCAAAAAATGGAATTTTCAGAGACAAGGTGCTTGTATTGAAGGCAGGAGCTTGGGATGGGGACTCTGAGATGAGGAGGAATAGAACGTAAGTTGAGGGGTGAGTCATGCAGGTCAGGAGCTACATGCTTCCTTTTTCACCATACAGCCATCAGTAGTGTTCACCTGATTCTCAGTTACTTTCTATCTCTTAACCCAATTTCCAGCCAACTCAGAATGGGCTGGCCTTGAATATCACTTTCTCTACTAAATTCTTTCTTTCTTAACTGACATTTTGTGGTTGAACAAATGAATCCCAGCTGTGAGAAGAATAGATCACATTCACAGCGAATGAAGTCCTGGCTCATTAAAGAAAGACACTATTCCTTCCTGGCTCAAAATACCAAGATAGCATTTCCTAGAGCTGAGAGAGAATTGAAAACATTAACAAAAGACAGAAGGAAAACTTCCTGGGTCACCAGGAAAGTCATAACAAGACAGTACTATTGAATATCTTGCCCAGTTCCAAGAGCTTCCTTCAGAATTTGCTCCCCTAGACATTTCCCACATTCTCTATTTGGAGACTCTCAGTTAGGCCTAGTGTTGGCACCTCTACACCCCCTTATGTTGTTCAAAAATACTGGCACAGAAAAGGTAGTATAAGAGCATCTACATCTTCAGTGAATGTTGGACTGAGAGAATAAGGATTAAGAGCAAGGAGAAATGGGTGCATGCCTAGCATTCACTCAGGATGTGATTACAGTGCTCAACAGGGAGAGGGTTAACCTTAAAGTTACTTGAAGAAGAAAGTGCCACCATACACTGCAGCCATTATCAATTTTGTAAAGGCTGAGAGTGGTCTGAGCCTGTTCCTACAATTATAAACAACTCATTCACAGCTCAGGAAATCTCAAGAGCTTGTAGCAACTCTATTGCCACTTACAGCCCTTACACTGAGCATTGCTAGGGGTGCTTACACTGAGCATTGCTGGGGTGCTGACTTCTCACTTGCTGACAAAGAGAACATCCTCAATGGAATATCTTGGGGGAAAAACTTCTTTCTTCACTTTGATTCCCCAATTTTCTGGAAGGCAGGCATTCTCATCAAATAATCACACTGCCCAATGAGAGCCAACAGTAAACTTTCCAATATCACAAAGTGCCCTGAGATGAAAATGTGCAAGGGAAGGAATTGACATGCCAGGCATAACCTGTTGGTTGTAACACAGATTCCCAAAAATAAAGTCTGGTGATTGACTCATTCTTTTCTCTGTGATTAAAAGCAATTGTCAAAGCAATCTGGAGAGAGAACAATGGAGCTGGAGGAATCAGGCTCCCTGACTTTAGACTATACTACAAAGCTACAGTCACGAAAGCAGTTTGGTACTGGCATAAAAACAGAAATATAGATCAATGGAACAGGATAGAAAGTCCAGAGATAAACCCATGAACCTATGGTCAATTAATCTATGTCAAAGGAGACAAGACTATACAATGGAGAAAGGACAGTCTCTTCAATAAGTGGTGCTGGGAAAACTGGACAGCTACATGTAAAAGAATGAAGCTAGAATATTCTCTAACACCATATACAAAAATAAACTCAAAATGGACTAAAGACCTAAATGTAACACCAGACATTATAAAACTCTTAGAGGAAAACATAGGCAGAACTCTCTTTGACATAAATCGCAACAATATCTTTTTTGATCCACCTCCTAGAGTAATGAAAATAAAAACAAAAATAAACAAATGAGACCTAATTAAACTCGAAAGCTTTTGCACAGTAAAGGAAACCATAAACCCACAGATTGGGAGGAAATATTTGCAAATGAGGCCAAAGACAAGGGATTAATCTCCAGAATTTACAAACAGCTCATGCAGCTCAATATCAAAAAAACAAACAACCCAATCAAAAAATGGGCAGAAGACCTAAATAGACATTTCTCCAAAGAAGACATACAGATGGCAAAAAAACACATGAGAAGATGCTCAACATTGCTGGTTATTAGAGAAATGCAAATCAAAACTATAATGAGATATCACATCACACAAGTCAGACCAGCCATCATCAAAAAGTCTACAAACAATAAATGCTGGAGAGGGTGTGGAGAAAAGGGAACCCTCCTGCACTGTTGGTGGGAATGTAACTTGGTACAGCCACTGTAGTGAAGAGTATGAAGATTCCTTAAAAAACCAGAAATAGAGCTATCATATGATCCAGCAATCCCTCTCCTGGACGTATATCCAGAGAAAACCATGGTTCGAAAGGATGCACCCCAGTGTTCACTGCAGTGCTGTTTATGAAAGCCAAGACATGGAAGCAACCTTAATGTCCAATGACAAATGAATGGATAAAGAAGATGTGGTACTTATACACAATGGAATATTACTCAGCCATAAAAAGAATGAAATAATGCCACTTGCAGCAACATGGATGGACCTGGAGATTATCATACTAAATGAAATAAGTCAGACAGAGAAAGACAAATATGATATCACTTATGTATGGAATCTAAAAAAAAAAAAAAAGAGACAAATGAACTTATTTACAAAACAGAAACAGACTCACAGAGAACAAACTTATAATTACAAAAGGGGAAACATGGTGGAGAGGGATAAATCGGGAATTTGGGATTGACATATACACACAACTATATTTAAAATAGATAACCAACAAGGATCTACTGTATAGCACAGGGAACTCTGCTCAAAATTCTGTAATAACCTACATGGGAAAAAAATTTGAAAAAGAATAGATATACGTATAAGTATAACTGAATCCCTTTGCTGTACACCTGAAACTAACAACAAATTGTAAATCAACTATAGTCCAATACAAAATAAAAACTTTAAAAAGAAAATATTAAAAAAAATTAAGTATTTTATAAGACTCATTACTATTTTCTCTATGCTTAAGTCCATTGTCTCATTTATGTCTTATTTGTTTATTTAGGGGAATTTTGTTGCGAGTGGGTTCCCAGATAGATCTGAGCTATGACCAAAGTCAGAACATCCAAAGAGATATTATTTCTTCTGACAGTATGAACACCTGAGAGAATTCATAACCCTAATCATCGAGGAAGAGTAATGTCCAATATCACAGAGGAAGAGCTAAATGAGACTAGAGATTTGATAGAAAGTGATCAAGCCCACAGATGTGTCTATCACTGCATCATTTTTTAATGTTTCAGGTGAGTACATCTGGGTTTCTGAGTTAACCAATGACTTGTTTTAATATTTCATTTCACTCATGTCAGCCTAGTCACCAGTTATTTTTCCTATTTTAGTCTACTGGATCGCTATGAAAGAAAACTCTGATGTTTGGAACAACAATAACTGAAACCAGAATTTTATGCTTTGTTCTTTTACAGGCCTCTTCAAGCCCCAGGAACAGGTGCTTTAAATTATGCTGCCCAAGGCCAGCAGGGCCTGGTTTTATTATACTTTGGTAAATAACAGTCACTGTTGTCATCGGAGTTTTCTACACTTCCAGAAAATGTAACTAGCCACATGTCAGCAGGGTTCTTTGTCTAATTTCTACAGCTAAGGTGGCAAGAAGGTTATTAGAAGTAATAGCAAATTTAAAGTTTTATTAGCAGTAAACTGCAAAAGCTAATGGTGATGCCAACACTAGATAAAATCATTGTCACAGTTAATTCTGAACTCCTTATTTCAAGCTTAATAATAGGAAACTCAGTGGAAAGGATATTACATGCCCCATATCACTCATGAGTGCCGCAGGCCTGAGTAACTTGTTATTTTGCTCGTGAGTGAAATAAAATGCAGATTATACTGCCTGCTATCAGGGGCATTGTTTTAACTGAGGGTGTATGCATGGCGATGAGGGGGCTCTGCGTAGGTTCTCGTTTTTGTAAATTTTATAAGAACACTCTGCTCGTTTACAACTCTGACTTGCCACATCACCTTTCTCTCATTTTGTGTGTGTGTGTGCTTTGAATGTTATCTTTTGTTTCAGCTCCAGACAAATGAAAGCAAGCTGGGGAGAAGGGGAAGAGAGCATTTGGCGCTTCTCACCAGCAGGTCCACAAAAGTGCTTCTACAGCATTTTAAGGCCTTTATCTTCAGCCCCTCTGTCCACAGAGGCAAACAATGGAATATTTGTGTTGTCCTTTTTGTCTCATTCCAATCCCGTGTGCCAGCACAAAAAAAGCCCTTCCACTCTGACACACACTCCCGGCCATGAGTAAATAATATAAGATGCACTCCCCCGTGCTTTACGTTTACTAAGAAAATAGGTGTTTCCAAGAATCAAGATCACATGGGATTTTGTGTTCTTTTTCTAAAGTATGTTGCTCTTTCCTTTCAAGCAAGTTGAAGCAATTTCTGATCCTGTGCCACAAATCATCCAAATGCTGCCTCGGGAGCCAAGTGTGTATTCCTGCTTTAAGGGACACCTTCCATTGACTTGACAGGCACTGTCTGTGGCTATGCAGGTCCAACTTCAGGCTGCCATGTGTGTGGAGATGATTGTTTTTAAGCAGGTCCTATTCCCTTTGATTGAAGTTGAGATCCTAAGACTTCCACAGCCAAGATCATTTGTGCTTCTCAAAGTTTCAATATTCCCTTTGAAATATTTGTCTGATGCTACACTGTATGGACAGAGTTGCTTATAGTTCAATTTCTGAGCAATTATTACTCCATGGCAATTTGACTTTATCTAGCAAAGAAGAGCTAAAATACTTAAGGCTGCAGCTGGCCTGCCTAACAAAGCTTTTACCTAAGTTAAGAACACAGATAGGGGCAGGGAAATGCAGTCAAATCTCTGCCTTCATGTTTAAGTTGGTAAAACATACAAAATCTGAATTTAAAATCTTAGCAGTTGTGAGTGACGTACTCATTAGCAGGTAAAATTAGCCCCCAAATTGCAATCTCGATTGGTTCAATAATGGGGTCAGTTTCATTTTCAATAATTACCTTGCTGCCATTTCTCTGCATCATATTTCAGTTTGCAGGCTCTGTCCCTTAGATGGCATTTCCTTTTTTCCAAAGCATCAAGCTGCAAATTTATTGAGAAATGTTTGTGTTCACAATAAGATGATGCCGTTACTAATAAGTCCCATTAGTATCAGGAAAAATAAAACACTATATTCCTAAGTTGTATACAAACTGTCCTAAATTTCAGAAGTTGTTGTTACCAGGAATGCAAAATGCTGGGCCATGAGAATTTGTAAATATGCACAACTTCAGAAGATTTACATGGACATCTCCACTTATTTCCTATTCGTACATACCAGTCTTATGTTTGACAGTGAATATAGTATTGTGGCACTGGAAATCCTTTTTTTATTAAAATAACGGAAAGGATGTCAGCCAGTTAAATGTGATGTTAGGATTTCATCTCTATTTTTGCTTTGCAGCCCCAAATATAAGAGAATCATCAGTTCTCCCCAAAATATACTTTTAATGAATTGTCATACCTAATTTTGCATGGAAGCCATGATGTCTGGCCTGCTTCAGTTTGGAGTCCCTTGGGACCTGTAGAGATTTTTAATGGTCGTGAGAAATTGTCTCAAACTGTGGATTATGGCAATTCTATGATAGTCAGCTATCCATTCCATTTAAGACAGATTTGACTCTGGAATTTTCTTTCATCATTCTTGGGTATTTTTGATGACTTATTAACACATTGAATTCTGCTGATAATCACATGTTAACATAAGTAGCAAACATTTTAAACTTAAATGATATTTTCAGAGGAATAAATTTTTGTGACTTTTTTCATGATCATTTAAACATTACATCTTTGAACTCTTTAACGATTTTATCTTAGCAGAAGTCTTGATCTTTAGTCATTTTATGACTTATTTCAAAGCCAAGTCCACATGGAGTCCTCACTATGTTACATGCCTCACTCAGTTATTGAATGTGTAATATGCATGCTTCTTAGTGTGTGCATATTAGTAATTTTTCTCTAAAATTATAGTTTCACCATGGAGAAACAGCAATTACCCAAACTGACCAAATATCTGCCCCAGTGGAGTTTACATTATAGTAGGAGGATACAATACAGCATGTAGTATGTTGGTTGATGATAAGCAGTAGGAAGAAAGATAAAGCAGAAAAGGAGTGAGCAGGAAGAGGCCCTTTGGAAATGTGGCATGTGAGTCAGAGTCCTGAAGGAATGAGATAGTAAAACATGTAGCTAATTGCTGGGAGAGTATGTTCTAGTCAGAGCAGAAAACAAGTGCAAATCCCTGAGACAAGAGTCTCCCTGAAGTGTCTGAAGAACAATGGAGAAGTCACTGTGGCTGATAGCAGAATGAATGAGGAAGGAAGAGCTGTAGTTGATGAGGTCAGAGAGATGGTGATGGTGGGGGGAGAAGTAAAAGGTAAGGCAGGTGGGGATCCACTGAACGGCTTCTACCCTGATTCAGATGGGAAGCCATTAAAATATTTTAAGCAAAAGTATGACATGATCTGCCTCATGACTTAGAAAGGAGCACCTAAACTACCTGGAGAATAGACATTTGGGGGTAAGAAAGAAAGCAAAGACACGAGTTAAAACTTTTGAAATAATATAGATAAGAGTTGATGCAGGCTTGTATCATCCATGGAGGAAAAATGAAGAAGCTGGATTCTCAATTAATTTAGAAGTTGGAGTAGATAGGATTTGTTGGTAAATTGGATAAAAAGTATGAGAGAAAATCAAGAATGACTCCAAGTTTTAACCTGTGCAAATGGAAGGATAACGTTGCCATTTACTAACTGGAGAAAATTTGGGGAGGAGCAGGTTTGGTAGGGGCAGGAGGGGCAGGAGTTTTGATATTAGACATCTAGGAGGAGGTATTGAATAAGTACTGGACTATAGGAGTCTGGAGGTCAACAAGTCCCTACTAGAGACATCTTAAGTCTTAGGACTGAGGTTATGCGTGCCAACAGAGAAGAGAAAAAGTCCAAAGACTGAGGTCTTGGGCTCTAATTATTTAGAGTCCAAGGAGATACACAGAATCCAACAAATGGAACTGGGAAGTAGTCAGTTAGGAAGGAAATAATCTGGGAGAGTTCAATGTTCCAAAAGGCAAATAAAGAAAGCAATTAAAGAAATTAAGGGTGACAACAAAATATGTATTTATTTCTAAAATAAATCACATATTCATTCCCAAATAGCATGGTATTTTAACATGTCAGTGAATATATTTAAATGTTTTTAAACAAAAATTCTACTTTGGAATCTACAGTATCTGAATTGTGCAATCATTGGTTAAAACATTCAAATAAATGATAGTAAAATCTCCTCTTTATTTAGAATAGTGTCATGAGTATTCAAAAGTTTGTCCTAATTCTGTTGAGATTCCAAAAATCCAGTCTCAGATTCCTTTAATCTTTTTTATCATATTACGTATACATAACATCAATCAAATCTAAGCATATATATATATTTGCTTGCTTTGGGGTATTCAGGTATAGTTTTTAATGCTTGACACTACAAAAGTTCTCCAATTTTAGAATTCTTATTAACTGTTTGCTTTTTGTTCTTGGTTAAGTTTCTTTTATGCTGAAGGTCTCATCTTTGGAATTCCTACTCCTGGCATGGTTAGTGGAAGTCTAAACTTTGTAATAATTAGCCCACCAAAAATGTTTTGTAATTTTGGCTTTATTTATTGCTTCTAATTTTATGCATCAATTTTGGAGTTGTATCGGTGTCCTTGTAACTTGAAGTACCACCAAATAGGAGCAGTTTTATCTAAGAGAGTGTTTATATTTTATCTCATTTTGGTTTTAGTGGGGACATAGAAGTGTATAGGAGGATAAAGTAGAATGGAATAATTTGGCAATTATCCTATTAGTTTAATTCTAGATTAAACCTAACTACACAATTCAGAACCCAAGTTGAGTCTCTGAGAAACCAGCTTTAAGGGGCTCCTGGGCTTTCCCATTACAGAAGTCCTCTGATGAACTTTCTCCCTAGCTCCCCCATGGGCATGTCCCCTTGTTTCACAAGGCAAACTGTATCTTCTTCCAGTTTGAGTCTCTAACTTCTTTCAATTATCGATAGCAGATTTTAAGTGGCAGGATAAGTGGATAAATGAGGAACAGCACAACAGAGATTCACAGAGCTGCCCATGCCAGCCAGTGCCTCTGTTGATTTCTCCTCTGACGCCTGCATTTCTCCTTTACCAGAACTATTTTTCAATACCCCCTCCCCAAGACTCTAAGTTCCATGAAAGCTCAAGTTTTGTATGCTATTATACCCTCTGTATCTGACACCACATTGGGCACACTCAGATACTTGTTGAAAAGAAAAGGATGAGAGGCCCAATCTACCTTGGTAAAGAGTGTCAGGAAAAAATTTTCAGAGAAGGATGACAAGGTATGACTATCTTCCAAGTCACAATCATAAGAATTTTTACAGCTCTATAAAATTAAACAATACCTGGCAAATAAATTAATGAATGGATCTCATATATTCTCTAAGCAATACATTTCATAGTACTGAGCAGAAGTGAAGTCACCAGATACAAAGTGAACAGATCTTTGAGTAGCCAAGTGTGGAACAGGAAGTAGTTTCATAACAGATTGTAAACTCAGTTGCTCTAGGAAGTATCAAATGATTTACACATGTTCCAATGAGAACCAACTTACTCACCTTTACCTTGTTTTTTCTGATAACAGTGACTCACATCTTCTTCATAGCCTGAGTGAAAAGAATAACATAAAACAAGATTCAACAAAGTAAGGTCCTTCCTGCTACTAATAATACATGATAGGGTCAAGGTCCCCACACGTTTTACATGCTTTTTTAAAGAAAGTACATCATTAAGGGTATGCTCCTCTAAGTGACCAGGATGTAAGTTTTCCCTGCAGTACGATGTTTTTAGGCTAACAGTTGACAGAGCGCCAGAGACTGAAAGGAGACACAGGATGAGAAAAGAAGGCAAATGGCGTGATGTGACACAAACAGATGTGAGAGTCCCATCCCCTGAAGGCTCTTGGCTCTCCAGTGCCTTTCTATTGCTGTCCGCACAGCCAAAGGACAGGGTAGACTGTGTGTCAGTGAATGCTGTGATAAACGGAAGAGAATGAGAGAGTTAAGAAGTGAAATGTAGATATATTAGATAGATAGATAGATAGATAGATATAGATAGGTAGATAGATAGATAGGTAGATATGGATGACAAGCTTATTCCTCCTAGACACTATATTTTCTTGAATACTTGTGCAGACCATGCGAGGTCAGCATTACTAGCCTCATTTAGAAATGAGAACCCAGAGTTGATAATTATCCTGACATAGACACTAAGAGCCTCTATTCCATCTGCCCTAACCACCTCTATAAACTTCCTATTCCTCTTTTCCTCATTCATTCTGCTCCAGCCACATCCCTACAGTGTGTAGTCCCTTAATTTAGGTATTAGCTAAACTTTTAATGTGCTTTTCCATCATTCTCTGAGGCAACCACACTGTTGGAGGGCAAGAACAGTGACTTTTCACCATTGCATGCCCAGAAGTTAGATTAGTACCTGGTACCTATTAGGCATGTGATACATAGCTCTGAATAAGTGAATGAATAAATGAATGAATGAATCAATCAATCTGTTTAGATTATCTGGGAACATTCAAAATTGCAAAACAAAAAGATCAAAATTCATTATAAATACCTCACATGATTAAAATATGAAGAATGATCTCTTAGATACATATGTAATTAGAACATACAATATTAAAAATAAAATTAGGAAAATTGAACAATTCACACTTTTATAATATATGTAGAATTAATCTAAATATTAGTGTAGGCACTATATTTATTTACTTTAGTATACCAACAAATCATAAACTTGACCATATAGGAGTACAAATTCACTTATTTTTCTTTGTCCTAAATACTAATTAATTTCATATATGAAAATCTCATTAAGAAACATTATGTTCAGAATAAATTGTCAAAGCCCTACTTTACCAGATTAAATGTATAATAAAATATTTAAAATGACATTTATTGCATCAGTTTTTTAAAATAAAGCTAGAGAAAGCTGTTAATATAACTTAGTAGCCCCAAACCTTGTTCTCTTTACTTTTCTAGCATATTTTTCCAATAATATATTTTGCATACTACTGCTAAAATATCAGAAAATAATACCTACAGGTCTAAAATAAAGTTTTCAGAATTAAAGGGGAAGTTGTAATTGTGTAATATTTTTTCAAATTTCATTTTAGCACTTGATATATAATATTGGGTTTCCTGCCAGAGGGCTTTCAAGAGCTTGGGAAAATAAAGTCAGCATAATTTCATTTTTGAGGGGAGTCACTTTATTATTAATCAGGGGACAGTTATTTTTTTTATTTTTTATTTTTTTATAAATTTATTTATTTTATTTATTTATTTTTGGCTGTGTTGGGTCTTCTTTGCTGCGCGCGGGCTTTCTCTCTAGTTGCGGCGAGCGGGGGCTACTCTTTGTTGCAGTGCGTGGGTTTCTCATTGCGGTTGCTTCTCTCATTGTGCAGCACAGGCTCTAGGCAGGCGGGCTTCAGTAGTTGTGGCACGTGGGCTCAGTAGTTGTGGTGCGCGGGCTTAGTTTCTCCACAGCATGTGGGATCTTCCCGGACCAGGGATTGAACCCATATCCCCTGCATTGGCAGGAGGATTCTCAACCACTGCGCCACCAGGGAAGCCCCAGGGGACAGTTATTGAGCTCTGACAGCTCTAAGTATTGAAAAAATCAGAAAAGATCCATTTTTCATCTAATTATGAACTATAAATTGGTGATGAGGAGCAATGAATTCTATTTACCTAGACTAATGTTAATGCTTCATTTTAGAAAAGATGTGGACACATATTAGTCTTTGTACCTATTTCACCAACATCTAAATTCCATGGGGTCGAAAAAAATATTTTATTAAATGTTAGATCCTTGGAAAAGAAAGACCTAAGGACTTACATGTAAATATATCAATAGCCCATTCTAAAATATACCTATCACAAATGTAAGAAATTCCTAAAACTTGTTTCATTTTTTTCTACTTTCTTTAAGATCAAGATGCAATTCTCCTATTTTAATGAGCAACAGGGACAGTCGAAGTAGATAGTTAATGTGAAGCCCTTCTCTCCTTTCCTGCCAGTTTCTCACCTTTGAAACCAGTGATCTAACTTAAGAGTCCTGTCTTCCCAATCAACAAAGTTATCTACACAATTTTCAAAATGTGACTTCGGTTTGAATGAGTGTCTATGAGTTTGTTATTATTATTGAAAAGACAATAATAATTTAAAATGATAGTAATAACAATAATTAAACAATAATTTAAGGCACTAACACTCCCCTTCTGAAACAGGAAAACAGATACAGAATTTGGTGCTCTCTATTAACTCTGGCCCATACTAATCTCATGAAAATGGCAAGATCAATTTTTCTGGATCTTGCAAGACACTAGTGTTACTGTGTGCACCTACTGGAAGGATAGCCAAGTTTTTAACCTAGACCAATTCAAAGCAAACAATCAATGAAAATAGGAAACTAGGAAGAATGAAGAAATTCTAAGGTCCAGCACACACATTAAACTCCATTATATTTCTTCACATCATCACAGAACAGTCTCAAAGTATGCTATTGACTCAAATAACCAAAAACATTTTTTAAGTTATGAACAATAACTCTCATTTTCTTATTTCCATCTTCAGTTTCAAATGAGCATGAATTTCTAACTTTACCCATTAAGAAATTTTTGTGCTTTAAAAAGTTCATGTTGACTCCAAAAGCAGTGATGCAGGAAAGCTCTGAGAAGGATATTAATAGAAAGTTAATAACTCATCTTCATTTATCAGCTGTCTTCAACTTTCACGAGTTCTAAAGGATTATTTTGTTAGTGTTTCATAGGACACTTGATACAAAATTTGTAGAATTAGCCCTAGCAGAGTAATTTTGAATTCTGGAAGCTTCTGGTACTTTTTTCTCAAACATTATATGCGTTGAAGTCTTCCTTTACATTTTCAGATGACAGAGAAATGGAAAATCTTTCTAAGGTTTACTGTAATTCTTCCCTCAAAGGGCTTCTTGCAAAGAATACACATGTTGCAGTTATACCTCAAATTAGAGATTTTAAGTTTCCCTGCCTGGTCAATTATAAGACCGTTGGCCTTACCAGAGAACACACGCTCTCGACTTTGCAAAGGTCTGAGTCAACAGCTTGTTGAGCTTTGAAGAACCTCGGCCTTTTTTGCAGCTGGGGCTTTTTCTCCTTTTCCGTGTTTCAGGACCACTGCTGGTTTTCATTCGTCTCCATTCAGTGGGTTTCAGGTGACATTTTGGGGCTGGAAACATAATGTGTCAGAAGATAACTATAGCTTCCTACTGTGTTAGTTATTGTTTCCTTTGTCAGGAGGTGAGTGAACACAAACATTTTCCAATTTCTCTGATTTTCAGACAGGTTTAGATCTACTGAGCCATCACTGATACACATGCCTATACCATTTAGAAACACTTGATACAGATTTCAGAGGTGATTTCTAAGTTAGATCCTATACAAATAAAGGTACCCTCATTTATCCTTTTTCCAGGAGAGGAATAGATTTCATGTCCTCTCCTTGGTTTACTCCTGCTCAGTATAAAAGGAATAGATGTGGCACTTCTAAAAACACTTCTCACTTGGGCTCAAAACAGCAGCTCACGTTTTTGCTAAAGGCAATACGTTATCATGATCAACAGAATCTGTCTCTTGGGATTCAGTTCTGTTGTCCTTTCTTGGGTAAAATTCCCATCAGAATCAGAATGAAGTCCTAAGTGAAAATTTAAATTACATTACAATATTCAGTTTCCTAATTTCCAGCAAGGCTTTGCCAAAGGCATTGAATGATTTATGATAAACTTGAAAACCTCAGTCCCCTCTTCCCAGGGTGTCTTCAGTTATTTCTTTGATGAACTCTGCTCTTGCTTCCTTGTTGCAATGAAGTACTAAGGGGTTTAAGGCCTTTATATTTTTCCTCGAACTTTTTTTCTTTTAACTTCAGCATATCTGCACAAGAAATATCATTGAGTGGAATGTTTTAAATGTACCTCATAAAATTATGGTTAAATATTATCTTATTCCTATAGAATTCGTATGACTTGTAGATGTAAATTTCCTATAATATCATTTTAGTTATAAAATTGCATTATTAGAAATTGCTCAAATTCATTATACTTCAGCCTGAAGAGTTAGCTTACTCAGAAAATAAGTTCTGATGAAATCTCATATTACTTTCTATTTGATTCTCTTGTCACTTAGGATGTAAATGCACACCATTGGCCATAATGAGAATTGCATGTATGCGTATAGATAGCTTCTAGAATTTTAAAGTTTAATTTACTTCATGTGAAGAAACTGAGTCCTCAATAAATTAAGGGACCTATCCAAATCACATTTTATTAAAAGTGGTATGGATCCTACATTCTATTATGGACTGTGGAGTCCATAGTAGACTTTGAACATTGTGTACACTACTTATTACTATGATTCATGTAAGTCAAGGTATATATTACTTAGTTATGCCATGAGTAAGTCACTACACTTCAAATTCTTAACCAGAAAAAAATGGAGATATCTATATTCTAAGATGGCTGACAGGATGGAAAATTATTTATGCAAGAATTCTGGTTCAAAATAGGCATTAAATAAAATGGTAAAGATTATAATTATTAGTATATTTCATGCAACTAATTTCCTAAATCATCTTTCTGCCCTTTTCTCTCTGATTCAGTCTTCATACAGCTTTCAGAATATTCCTCTAAGACACAGGTCAGAGTATGATTCTTTTTACTTTGAAACCCTCAATACCTATTGATCAAATTAAGTTAAAATTTCTCCCCCTAACTTGCAAGGCCCTACACATCAGGCCACAGCCCACCTTTCCAAAACGATTTCAACTTCCTTCCTATACTTACATTACTTTCAAATCTAGTTAATTGCTTTCTTTTCCACATACGTTTCCCCACATTCCCAGCCCAAATGCTGTCTTGTAAGGGCTTTATTTATTCCTCCAGCCATATGCAGCTGCTCCCATCGTGGTGAGAAAGAGAAAGGAACCAGCATCTACTGAACTTACACTCTGTGCAGAGTTCTGTGCCCAGCACTTTAAAAACATTACTTCACTAGCACTTGTGTATGGCATGTATCATATTCTACTTTGTGTTATAATCATTTTTGTCCTTGTTTCATTTTGCCTCAGATTATTGTTCACTAAGGGCAGAAGTTATATCTTAATCTAAAGTAGAAGGTTCTAGGGAAAAATGCTAATTAAATACCTTAAAATAGAAGAGGCAAAAACATTAGCTAAAATAAGGAGTTAAGGGGCCTCTGAAGCAACTTGGAAAGCAATGACAGTTTATTGGGGATAGCCTTCTTTAATCCATCTTAAATCATCATCAAATGTGTGCTTTTTTAGCAAAAGGGAGTTTAGTACATAATGTCATATGGCATGTCACAACTGGAAGAGAACATCAATCTTTCCCCCTCTTCCCCAAGCCTAATCAGTCACAATTACATGAAGAAAGAGGAAAAAACAAACAAACAAAAACCACCAAACCAACACAGAAAAACACACATTACTTGCATCATCATTATGTGATGACGTAAAAAGTTCAAAAAATAGAAAAACATACTCTACATACATTTATTTGCATGCAGTGTAATCATCTTCCAACATATTTCAGGAAATGGGAGATGTAGTGATTTGAAAATGAGTTTACTGAAGGAATTTGACTGAGTACCAACTCTGTGTGTGTTTTTATGGTCACAACCTGTCACTTAAAAATAGATATCCAGTTATGTACTGTTATTCATTAAATTGAATATAAATGTTAGTATATAAGTGGCTATAACTTATTTAAAAAGTGAGTCACATGAATAGCAAAATACGCTTTAATTTTAGAGAATAATTTTCTATCACTGGTTCTTAGAACCTCTAAAATTATAGAAGAGTCATGCAGTTCTTCGATACTATTAGGTACACTAGATTATGAACTCCAGAGCAAAGGACATGGCTGCTTTGCTCAACAAAAGTAGACTGCCAGAAAATACATTATCAGCAGCCAGATTCTGTTGATCATGATAATGTATTTGTTTGTTTGTTTTAATAAATCAAACTGGGTTTCAAAATAGAGACCAGTCTTCATTAAACCTTAATAACCTCCAAAACGGAAACTTATAAACTAACAACTAACAGTAAAAACTGTAAAAGTTCACATTAGGACAGAGTAAATAGGTCAAAAGCCATCACAGAGGCCCAGTGGAGAGGGGAAAAGCAAAATGTAAAGGAAAGGAAAAGGGAACGGAAAAACAAAAGGAAAAAGATATTTAGAAGGGCCCTCAGTTTATCATCTGAGTGAAGAAACATGGATCCCATCTTTTCAAGAGATGGGAAATCACATGACCCATTTGCAGAGAGTTTCCCACCTTCCAATCCCCACCCATCACCCCACCCCCTTCCCAGTGGAGGGACTATAGCATGCAATTACTCAAAAAAACAGTGAGTTTAGATTCCTTCTTGATAGCCTATTATTATTATTTTTATTATTATTGTTTTTTTTCAACTGAACCAGGGTCTCTCTACACCTTGGGAGAAGCTGGGCATTAACTCTTTCAGTTCATTAGGGTACAATTTAGGAAACCACTGCAGTGCCTTAGTTCACAACCTAAAAGTCAGCTACTAGGAGAATCTGGATCAATGTATTTTATCCCTCTGAAATTTAAACAGAAGATCCCCTTTTCTGAACCTAAATTGGGTAATTCAGTTACAAAGTCATTAGACCCCATTGTAAGATGATTCAGGGGGAGTTTCTGTTTTCATGAAAACCCTTTTCTGTGTTCATCCAACACGTATTCTGGCCTCTTGCACTCCATTTACAAGGTTTCTAATTAAGCTCCAGAGAGGATTATATAGTTCACTGAACTGAGTCACTATGCTACAACTGGGAAAGAATATGCACTCTTATGTTATCAGAAAAATAAACACTTTAGTTGCATTTCCTCTGCCACACATGTTATCTCTTTTTCCTGTCACTGTTGTGTTTTATAGGTTTTTATTTCAAAGGATTACCCTGAGATTACACAAGCCAGGGGGAAGTCTCCATACAGAATATAGCAAGTGGTTTTGCCTCCTAAGAAATCTCTCTCCAGACAATAAGTATCATTGAAATAATCTCTCATAATTTAAGAAGAAAGAAAAAGTTTTTCAACAGTCCTTTTGCCCAAATTTTTACAAAAATAAAATGTTTATCGGTGATAAAGCAAAATTACCAACTTAATTCTTAACTGAAATTTTTAATCTTTTAAATTGTTTCAAAAACTCCCCTGGTTTCTGCTGTTCCTTCTAACATCTGTAGGCGAAATGCACTGTGCTGGGACACAATTCTTAGGAAATATTGTTTAAGAACAGAAAGGTCGTTCTCTTTCCTATGCCAAAGGAAAACACTCCAGTTATTATTCAACTCAAGTAAATGCTTCATAACCATGGAATTAAATATTTCTGAAGGGTTCATTCCTGAGCTTTCTGGGTTGAATTAGGTTTTTCTCAGAACTGTACTTCATGTCACCCACATGTCTTGGAAACTGGTGCCTTCTACTCAGCTGTGCATTTTTTTCCAGACAGGCCGGATGTCGATGCAATAAGCACTCTGAAAGTTCAAAGACACCCAGTGCATTCTGTGCTTTCTCTTCCCACCATTCATGTAAACACCATTAATAACCAGACCACTCTTTTGCCAAGAGGCTCTTTAGTGGCTTGACTTTAGTCTGTTAATTATTCGCACTCACTCTCCACCCTTACTGTGCTCAGTATCCGAGGCCAAAATCCAGCCAGTTCCCACCACACGTGTTTCTACAGCACGGATACTGACCAGAGCCGGGAAGAAATGTGTTATGTCCCCCGCTTCTCTTACTCTTTACTGACACAGGCCCGCCTCCCCCTCAGAGTACATACGTTCAGAAATTAAACAAATATGTCTTCAGATCCTACCATTTACCAGGCTTTGTAGTTGATATCAGGCACAGGTTGGTGAACAAGAAGAAAGACAAACATCCTTCCAAGGAACTTACATTCTGATAGGGAACAAATGAAGAGAGGCATAAGCATCAATAGATAAATAAACAAGATAGTTTTATATAGTCACATGCTGTGTAAGAAATAAATCTCAGGATAATGTGATAGAGAGTGACTTGGGGATAGACAATTGCCAGATGAGGGCCTCATGGAAGATCTTTCTGAGCAGATGACATTTTAGCTAAAACCCACAAGAAAAGGAGAAGCTGGACAGCCTAAGCACCTGATGACAAAATTTCAAAGTAGAAGGAACAAGGACAAAGCCCCAAGGAGTGTTAGAGCAACTAAGAGAAGACTGGTCGGTTGGAAATGTAAAAACACTCATAAACTTGCAAAGCACAAACAATTCTAAGCCTGTGAAAGTCCTTTATGACTCTTCCACATTTCTTTAAAGCATATTAATGACTATTTGTAATAATTCCCCACTAAATGTGACTTCTTGGGTGCAAACTTAATTTTTGCAACTTATGTAAAATGTTGTCTAACTTCTGTTTTATCATTCTTCACAAGAATAATAACCTCCATCCTATAGGACTTCCAGAAAGATGACTAAGTATGGCAGACCCTTTTCGTTCACTACTTAATATGATCCAGTCTCTCCTTCCTTTGATCAGAACCCATTTGTGGATTCATTTGTATTATTTTTTAGACACCACATATAAGTTATATCATATAATATTTGCCTTTCTCTAACTTACTTCACTTAGTATAATAATCTCTAGATCTATTCATGTTGCTGCAAATGACATTATTTCATTCTTTTTATGGCTGAGTAATATTCCAGTGCTTATATAAAGCAGCAATGTATTCTTAAAAATATATGCATGCATGCATGTGTAGATACATAACCAACATACATAGAACTCCACTTTCCAGACTCCCTTGCAGCTAGGGATTTGGCAAGTATGCCATATGTGGCTCAGTGCTGGCCAATGGATATAAGCAGAGGATTCGATCTTTAAAAGAAAGATCGTTAAAATATTTTCAGAAGGGGACAGATCTGACCTGCACACTCTATTCCCCCTTACAATTCTCTCTTTTTTTGCCATAGGGAAATGTGATGCTGGAAGTTAAGCAGCCATCTTGTGACTCTGAGGTAGCTTTGAGAATAAAGTCACATATTTAAGATAGTTGAATGAAAAGTTCACAGGAGCCTGAGTCACTAATGTCATGATGGAGCCACCATCTGAGACTTGGACAACCTCCTGATTTCTTGTTGAGGAAAATAAACCCCCATATATTTAAATCACTATTAAGCTTTCTACATGGCCACAAGGTTACTTGTAGCCAAGTGTAGAATTACTATATATAAAGTGCCACAAAACAGATAAAAGATAAATTATACTTTAATATCTTCATCATCATCTATATTACTGTTGTGCTTTAATGAAGCATTTTATTTATTTACAGAAAAGGACACATGGAGGATAGAAAATGCTAAAGTTCAGATATTTCAAAGTCATGTTATAAAGGGATTTGAAGAGTTATTGAATATATAATATTTTTCATTATTTTCATAACACATCCAGTGGCTATTTACTTCCATAATGTTTGTATTATGTTGTCATGCCAAAATATCTGGAATTCTAAGAATGCACAAATAAATATCATTCATTTGCTGACCTAGTATCTTTCCAGCAAAGGAGAACAGGGAGAGAGACTCTTTCTGCCAATGACAGTGGCTACTGGCATTTCTCCTATATTTCAAATAAATAACAAGAAACACCTTTCAGATATTTAAGACTTGGGAAATTCTCTTAGGGATGTGACAAGAGCAAATAGATTGACCTGGCTTGCAGCGATAAGAAATGAGGGGCTATTTGTAGACTAAATTTGGAGCAAGGCAAGTCTGAGAGGGTACCACCATGGATGTAGATGTCTTCTACAAAAACAAATGTCTACTGCTCAGAGGCCCACATCAGTGCACTCCAGCTCCTACTGGAAACTCCCCACAGGAAGCTTTAGTAACCTACTGGACAGCACTATCAAGAATAAACAGGTGGGCTTCCCTGGTGGCGCAGTGGTTGGGAGTCCGCCTGCCAATGCAGGGGACACGGGCTCGAGCCCTGGTCTGGGAGGATCCCACATGCCGCGGAGCAACTGGGCCCGTGAGCCACAACTACTGAGCCTGCGCGTCTGGAGCCTGTGCTCCGCAACAGGAGAGGCCGCGATAGTGAGAGGCCCGCGCACCGCGATGAAGAGTGGCCCCCGCTTGCTACAACTAGAGAAAGCCCTTGCACAGAAATGAAGACCCAACTCAGCTGAAAAATAAATAAATAAATTTATTAAAAAAAAAAGAATAAACAGGTGCTATATATCAATGACCCATTATATCATCAAACTTACAGTATTATTGAAGTAATAATTAGTAGTTGCTTTTGGTGAGGCACTCATGTGCCTAGCATCATGCTATACAGTATACAGACATGATCTTTAATGTTTATATTGCTTAATGACATAACCAATCATTTTGAAAATATATAAAATTAATTGAAAGCATGGCATGCATAGGAGAAATTCAAATGCATCTATCTTGCATTGAGCTAGATAATTATGTAAACAAATTGCTTTTATATACTACTTACAGTGACTTATTTATTAATGTGTGTAGATGTTTGTCACTGGGACACTTGTTTCTTCAGGCAGCTTAACGACGTCTGTGGCAATTTTGCACAGTTTTTTCAGGACCTGCCAGGCACTGTTAGAAGAGATATGTCACATACACTCAATACGATCAGACAGAGTGGGCTGCACTCATGCAGGGGGTGCCCACCCTTTGTAATACTGCTCCATGTTTGTGCCTAAATCTACAAAAATTCTGATAACTTCTGTTTTACACAATTCCCATAAAAATGTATATAGTGAGAATATAATTGTGTACTCTTCTGGTGTATTCCTAATAGGAGAGAAACTCCATTTTGATGAGCTATCTACAAAAAACTTAATTCCAACTTCCTTCTTAAATTGTCCATGTCTGAAGTTTAGAAGAATCTTCCAAAGATTAGCTTCTAGCTCCATATATTTCAAACTTTGTTTCTCTGTCACTCCCCCAATACTTGTTATTGCTGAACTCTGTAGTTCACGTTCATATCATGACGTAGTCTCCACCCCAGCACCTTTATATCAGGATGCTAGGTAAGTCAGCTTAGTGGGTGGGAGGAATATTCTGGGAATGCATTCAAACTCAGACTAACAAGTTAATTCTACTTGGAAGTGACTAAAAACATCAAATTGTGTTTCCAACTCAATTTTATCTTAGCAAAATACAAAAGAAAAGAAATGAAGAAAGGAAGAAAAAACTTTGCCATTCTAATCCTACTTGACATGAAGGGACATATGGAAGAGGGGAGAGCAGAGTGGAAAGAGACAGTGGTTTTACATAATTGTGGTTAAAACATTTTTACTTTACAAATTTCACAGTAACCCATGATCAGGTAAACGCATTGCTAGGGCCCCATCTAGGGACCTTGAAAGAGGCCAGCGCAAGTAAGGGGAGCTGAAGCCAAGTCTTCTTTGTAGAAAATCTGCTTCAATTCTTAAATTGCCTACGTGTTAACAAGAGGGACTATGGGAGCCGTCACGTCTATTTCACCTGGGATGCAATGTTTCCAGCCAAGGCTCCACAGATGCACTCACCAGGTGAAATCAGGGATGCCCACTTTTTTTTTTTTTAATTCATTTTATTTATTTATTTTTGGCTGCGTTGGATCTTCGTTGCTGCGCGCGGGCTTCCTCTAGTTGTGGCGAGCAGGGGCTACTCTTCATTGCAGTGTGCGGCTTCTCATTGCGGTGGCTTTTCTTGTTGCGGAGCACGGGCTCTAGGCACACGGGCTTCCGTAGTTGTGGCTCGCGGGCTCTAGAGCGCAGGCTCAGTAGTTGTGGCGCACGGGCTTTGTTGCTCTGCGGCATGTGGGAACTTCCCGGACCAGGGCTTGAACCCGGGTCCCTGCATTGGCAGGCTGATTCTTAACCACTGCACCACCAGGGAATCCCCAAGATGCCCACTTTTGAGGCTGATACACCAGAATACATATCCAAGACCTCGTAATGATTTGAGTCTATAGAGAGTACCCAGGAAAATAAAGATCTCTCAATGTCCAACATAGAAAGATCCATTTTAATTCCAGAACATTTGGTGGCAGGGGATGGGGGAAGGCAGGAGGGAGATAGAAATTATTCTTTAAGACTCTCTAATAAATAACAAATACCAGTGACAAGAGGTTCTATTTATTGAGCACCTCCCCTGTGCTGGTACTGTCACCTCATTTAATTCATGAAACAACTCTTTGAAGTAAGTCCTCTATTACATTCATTTTTTAAAGTCATATTTATTAAAGTATAACTGATTTACCCTTTTATTAAGTAAAGCCTGAAATCAGGTAGTCTGAGTCCACCAACTTTGCACTTTTTTTCAAAATGGTTTAGCTTGTTTTGGCCCTTTGTTTTTTCATATGAAATGTTAAATCAGCTTGACAAGTTCTACTAAAAAGCATTCTGAGATTTTGATTGAGTGCAGGTTACCTGCCCTTTTCCTGGAAGCTTATGACTTTTACTTGAGGGGGAGGTCATTTAGTTTTCCTCCCCTTCCCTGGATATATCTTATAAGCACCAATGAGAACATGTGAAAAACACTTTTGAGAATGTATAGACTCCACTTGTATCTGGAACTCCTAGATTTTATTTTGTCATACTTACTCATACTTGGCCTTTAAAAATGTATTAAAATGTTGGCTATTTTCTCCTTACCTGTTGTCACTGACAGTTACCTCTTTCTTCCATGTTCTTTCAAAGGTGAAACCGTTTATTTGTTTCATCTGTCTTTGGAGAGGGTTTTTCAGCCTTTGGAAATCAGTTCATGTGATTGGAAGTCTTATCTCTCTAAGGGTCTTAAGAATACTTTCATAGATTTTGTTTTCTTATTGTAGTAGAGTGACATTCTCTTGTATCTTTCTACATTCTAAGCAAAAGAGTAGCCAACCAGGACCATTTTATATGAGAAAACAGAGACTTGGAGAGGCCAAGTAACATGCCTTATGTCATAGATCTGTTAAATAGCATGACCAAAACTCAAACTCAGGTTTTTCTGAAATAAAAATCTATTGTGATAAAGATCACACTAAAATGCATCCTGTAAGATCTTTTCATCAAAAGAACATATTTTAGCTGTCTACATGATTCTAATCAGACCCACATATTTTCCTTTTTCTTTCAATGGTGCATTGGAAGCAATGCTATAATTATCTTACAGGTCATCAAGGTTCCTATCCCAAGTTAGTCTACAGTGCAAGAGTTTTTTCTTTGTTTGTTTGAAGTGAGTATTCGCAGAAAATCCCTACCCTCCTCAGAGAGCTGAGTCATTTTGGAAAGTAAATCCTCAGCACTTCTGCCATTGTTCAATAAGGCTGGATAATTCTAAAAAATGTAGACTATTTGCTGCCTTTTAGAAATGCTCGGGCAAGCCCAGCGAAAACATCATACGGCCATAGGAGGTTGGGCTCCAAAGCAGAGGACAGCTTCAGGACAGGAGGATTCTGCATCACATTGGGAAAGACGGCCAAGAGGCAACTTAGATGGGGTTGCTAACAGAAAAATAGCTTAGGAGGAACCAATATTGTGACCGGTGGAAATATCAAGTCCAAAGACAGAAACAAGGATAGACACTAGAACACATACAACAAAGTCAGGAAAGGGGGCATAAAGGAGCTTTTGAAAGAAGTGGAAAAGCAATTTGGAAGAAAATTGTAAATATCAAATAAGTACTTGAGCTCTCTTGTCGTCACCTGTAGAAACCATTCTAGTCGTTTAGGAACCTGCGAGAGTTTGACATGAGGCCTCACGTCTTGGCCAGACATGTATTTGTATAGTATAATTTACCTCATAAACCACTTACTAATATTATCTTATTTGAAATTCATGGCAATCCTTTGTAATAGGAAGGAAAGGCAATGCTAGTTCTGTTTTACAGACGGAAACCCTGAGACAGAATGTTCAGAATATATCATCAGATTTTAGTTCTGCTGTAATTTTTATCATCTGAACATTCATATGTTTGTGTGTATATTTACTTCCAAGGTATATACAGCGTTACAGACATTCTCGGAATGTTACTAAGATATTTATAAATGTGATGACTTAGAAAAATCACAGGAAAACCATTAATGAAACATTTCATTTCACAAATTGCAAGATGATTAAAGGGAAGAAATTCAAAAGGGGAGAATTCTCTCCAAAGTTCAAGCAACAAATTTTCACTTGATGCTGGGAAAAGCAAAAGGTGTTAGAGCTTTTAGAGGTGTAAATCTAAAGCTTTCCCCAACACTTGCAACCATTTTGAGGTTTTAAGGTGAAAATTATCTGCAAACTCATTACTTGAAAGATGCATAGGACTAGATAAGGCAGGAAAGACCTGCATTTGATAAGTGGAAGGCATTTGTGATTAAAACATTCTTTCCTTGAGCATTTCAAGAAGCATTTGCCTATGTCACTGGTCAAGCTGCATTTATGAGTTTGTGATTCTGTCTTCCTTAGTAAGTTGTAACTTTCTTGAAGTCAGAGACTGGGAAAGATGCACTTTTTGTATTTTAAGTGCAGAGTACCTAGATACAGTAAATGTTCAATAATTTTTGGTAAGGGAATGGTGTCAGTATACACACTCACATAATAACAAAACCCATACGACTCCATATATATGTATATAATTCAATATATATGTATTGCATGTATATATGTATATACACAGACACACTTCCATATATATTATGGAATATATATTATCATATATAATATGGAATTATATAAGGGTTGCTATTATGTGGGTATAGGGGTGTGAGCTCATACACAAGTATGTTTTATACATCTGTGTGTGTAATCATTTTGATCTTTGATTTTTTTTCACATCATGTTTTTAATCTCAGATAAGCTTTCGTCAAAGTGGGTTATAAAAGTGAAAATAACTGATGTTAGTCTTGGCCTATGAGAGTCACAATTAAAAAGGCAAAGCTGATGCGTAATATGTCAAGCCTAACACAAATGACTTTGCAAGTGCCCACTACTTTGCATTGCCTGATCACTCCTGGACACACAAGTGATTGAAAGTCACTGGAAACTTAACATAAATCTCTGCATTGCTGAAACAACAGGAACTTTAACCTGGCAATTGGCTAAAATCACTTTCTGATATAACCTGCACAGTGACCCTGGCTGCTGTCCTGCTCTTCCTGTTTCCCTGCATCCTGACACTGCCTCAGTGATGACTTACTTGTGCCATCTTATGTGGTCTGCAGCTTGACTGAGGTCTTGTTCTGATTCACAGGGAGTGTTGAGTGGAGTCTGCCTGGAATTAACTGTGGAGACAATCAGGAAAATTTCATTCTTCTTTATTTCCTTTTCCTCATTCTCAAACATTGAGCATCTGCACTTGACAGGTACTGCATTTAGCACAGGGTAGGGGAACACAAAGGTGAATAAAAGGCACAGTCCTTGTCTAACAGCTGCTAAGGTATCCAACGTGAAATTTTTTTGAATGGCAAGTTGTAGAGGGTGTTTTCAGAGTGGGGTTGTACATGTTCCAAAAAGAAGTATAAAGACCTAAAACTCAAGTCATTTTGTTTAATCATTTTGATGATCTAAAATCCAGTTTGTAGATCAAACTAAAAAGCAAAGGAAACCATGAAAAAAGTGAAAAGGCAACCTACCGAATGGGGTAAAATATTTGCAAATCATGTTTCTGATAAGGGGTTAATATCCAAAATATATGAAGAACTCATACTCTCAATAGCCAAAAAAAACAAAAAAAACAAAAAAAAAACAATTGGACTAAAAAAAGGGAAAAGAATCTTAGACATTTTTCCAAAGAAAACATGCAGATGGCCAACAGGTACAGGAAAAGGTGTTCAACATCACTAATCATCAGGGAAATGCAAATCAAGACCACAATGAGATATCATCTCATACATGTCAGAATGGCTATTATCAAAAAGACAAGAAATAACATGTGTTGGTGAGGATGCGGAGAAAAGGCAACACTTGTGCACTGTTGGTGGGAACAAAAATTGGTGTAGCAACTGTGGGAAACAGTAGTGGGGGTTCTTCAAAAATTAAAAATAGAACCACCATATAATCTAGCAATTTCATTTCTGGGTACTATCCAAGGAAAATGAAATATTAATTCAAAAAGATATATACACCCTCATGTTCATTGCAGCATTTATTACAATAGCCAATATATGGAAGCAACTTAAGTGTCCATCAATGAATGACTGGATAAAGAAAATGTGATATATATTATACACACACACACACACACACACACACACACACACACACACACTCATAATGGAGTATTATTCAGCAATCAAAAAAGGAAATCTTGCCATTTGTTGCATCATGGATGAACATTGAAGGCATTATGTTGAGTGAAATTGCTCAGAAGAGAAAGGCAAATACCATATAATCTCACCTATGTGGAATCTAATCAGCCACGACCCACACCCCCAAAAAAGCAAAAACTCATAGATACAGAGAAGAGATAGGTATTTGCCAGAGGTGGGGTGTGAGGGATGGCTGAAATGGGTGAAGAGGGGCAAAAGGTACAAACTTCTAGTTATAAAAGAATATAACTAGAAGGGAGGGAGACACAAGAGGGAGGAGATATGAGGATATATGTATATGTATAGCTGATTCACTTTGTTATAAAGCAGAAACTAACACACTAGTAAAATTAAAAAAAAAAAAGAATATGTTGCAAAATAAGTTCTGGAGATGTAGTGTTCAGCATGATAATGATAGTTGACAATACTGTATTGTATATTTGAAAGTTGCTGAAAGAGTAGACCTTAAAAGTTCTCATCATAAGAAAAAAAAGTTGTAACTATGTATGATGATGGATGGTAACTAGACTCACGGTGGTGATCATTTTGCAATATATAAATATATTGAATCACTATGTTGCACACCTGAAGCTAGTATAATATTATAGGGCAATTATACTAAAAAAATCATTTTTTAATATAAAAAATCACTTTTTTTTGAAAAGTGAACTGGAATACAAATATATAACATTTACTGACAAAGAAATACTAAACCCATAAAAATTTTCAAAGATATAGTTCATCCTCTGAAGAACACTCAGAGTGGTCTGAGTTCAAAGGTGATGTGAGCATGCTTCAACCATGACTATACAAAACAGAATCTGTACTCAGCTCTGTATTGACCAGAGTAGATTTTATTTCCTTCATGTTTAAGCTAACACTGGAACTCCAAGGCTGAGGCTTGACATGGGTACGCTATAAATGAAGTGCTAATGAGATGGAAATTCTTCAGGTCACTTTTGAGTCTCACTCTGCATCAATGTGGACCTGCCTAAAATATCTAAGAGCTGAGAATCATTTTGGAATTATCCCAGCCTCTTGAGTCTAAAAACCTAGCTGGGAATTCCTTTGCAACAGTCTTGTGGGTTATTATGGTACTTTGGTTTATAATCCTAGCTGGACCCCCGTCTTAAATTCTGAAGCCCATAAAATAAGAATGAATGGTCAATGTAAATAAGCCAAACCTGAGAAACTTCAGACCTTGCTCGGCTGGCTGAATCTTTCTGTTAATCTACCTGTCTATACTGGTTTAGCTCCTTTTGGCTAGAACTGCTTTTCTGTTCTAACTCCTTTACAAATGAGAAACTTTCCTTTCATCATGCAGAGGATATTTCTCTCCAAAGACTGTGGTACATTGTACTATATTGGAGTTAAATTACTTGAATGTGTTTTGTGTCTGAATACTGATAAAAGCATGATATAAACGGTATAATCCTTAATCAAAGGTTACTTTTATTTGTAGATTTTAAGAGCAACTAAAATTTTTATTTGACAGGTTCCAATCGTTCTAGTTGGCATACCTGCACATTTTTATTGTATCCTGGGATCAGGCATAAATCAAGTGACTTCCCACAGACAAATAAAAGTGGTGGAGTAATATAGTTCCTGGAATTTAACACTTCAAGGTCAGGAGGTCACATATGCTAAGTTGCTTATTTATACGCCTCTTAAAGTTTAAGTTTGTGGGCAGGAGACATGAAGCAATGAGACTTACTCTATCAATGAAGAATGCATTGTTCTTTTTCTCCATGTAGATAAAATTAGCAGTGTTGGACAGCAGATCAGACAAGAATGTTATCAGGAACACAGTGTTTGCCATTTTTTTTTTGGAAATGTGCTTGTTTTATGATTCTCTTTTTTTATAACAATTGTCAGTTTTAAACAAGGAGATTTATGAAACATTTTTTTTCTTTAATGTGGAAGTGATAGTAAGTGTGTATCAGTCATTGACAGGCTTGCTGATACCTCCCAGCCTAACCTAGCAGTTAGCTTGGGACCAATGTAGCCTCAGTGGAGGAGACATATGTAACTTCTGGGTGGAAGTGATTAGGAGCCCATGTGCCTCATCCAGCCATCTCTCTCATTGACAAAAGTGACCTTGGAGGCCACATATTCCAAATGGTGATAGTAAAATGCAGATAGCCATTTAACCCACATCTATGACATGAGATGAGAGATGGACCTTTTCACAACCTTCTACATAAAGGACTATAATGAGAAAAAAGACAGGTATAAACAAAGTTTTATGAGATGACTAATTCGTTCATGCCATGCAAATATATTCAGTTCCTAGTGTGTAACTAACACTAAGCGCTTTCTTCTATGTTCTCTCCTTTTCACATGTTTACCCATTTAAAATTTCACTATGTTCTTCAGATCATGATGCCAGGCTCAGATAAGTTTTGACTTGATCAAGGCATATAGCTAGAAAGGAAATGAGTCAGGATTTGAATCTAGACCTCATAATTCAGCATCTAGACTTTTCTTCTCTGAAGAGTGCTTTAGAAACCTGAGAAGATAAGATTCCACTAACCCTCAAGCCATTTTTATCCCATACTCTAGTTCCTCTCCTTAGAAACACATCTCCCTTTAATTGAAACTGGAATTTATAGGTGAAGCTCTGGCAAATTAATAAAGGAAATCACATCAGTGCCCTAAGAAGGGCAGGCCAGGGGTCATGGCAGACACTGTGAGGAAGCAAGAAAACCCCTGCGGTGTTAACGTGGCCCACATGCAGTTACTTATTGCATCATGTAAAACCTTGAATATTTGTCCCTTACCTGGTGACCTCACTGGCTACCAGCAATAAGGAAGGAAGCAGAAGGGGGGGTTTCCCTCCCCTCCATGTTAAGGAGACCAGCTGCATTGCCAGGATTCCTAAAGGCAAGCTGGGGAAATGACGCTCTTTCTGTTTTTCTATATACAGAACAATGTTGAACTTTCTGAAAACTGCATAATGCAGTCACATGTCTTATTTCTGCATTCAGAATACTGTCTTTTCACAGTCCTTCAGAATATGTTAAGGAGGGTTCACTGTATATCTCAAATCATGGTTTAAATTTCAAAGCAGTAGATAAAAATGACCTTACCCTACATTTGTAGATGTCACTCTCAAGCCATCCCAATGTAGTTTCCATGGGAACTAATGTACATCAAAAGAGAAAGAGAGAGAAAGATACAAAGACCAAATTTTCAGTCGCTGCCTCCTCTTTCTTTGGGAAAACCAAAATGAGCCCCATGTTAAATGCTGATGAAATTAGACTCTGTATCTTATTTTCAACATGACTGCAACTTTTTCTCTTAAGAATCTAATCTTTTGTACTACACACATGGTTACGAAAAATTTCTTCAATGATTCTTTCCATATGATTTATAAATTGTATTCAGAGCCTTACAAGACACATGTCCCTATTTAGCAGGAAGGTCATCATCATCCATTCTTATGTTATTATAAAATTGTTTTCAGAATTATTATTATTGCTACATATATTTACCATTTGTTGAAAATCCACACTATACCAGGCACTTGAATGGAATCATGAATAAAACTTTGCAGTCATTATCACATGAGAACACAGATCAAGATATTCTATTGGTATATGGATAATGTCTTTCAGAGGATGCAAGACATTGTAATGTGGGTAGCTATTGCTAATTTCTCATCAAAAAAGAACATCTACCAAATAGCATTTTTTTTTTTTTGGACCAAATAGCATTTTTAAAAGGAGGAAGTTGCCGCTATTATTCCAAAACCCAACACCATGCTTCAAGAACAACATGATTTAATTCTGTTTGACAGGACTCACCTGGATTGGAGAATAAATTCAACATGTTGATTTTAAGGTGGTTGGAGAGAGACAATGATGTATTACTTTCCTAATTGTAATTTAGGATAATGATATAAAATGTATTTATAGCCCATGGAGAATTAAGTAGAAAAATAAAGAGAAAAATCCTTGGCTCCTAGAGCTGAGAGAATATTTGATCATGTGATACAAAATGACAGTTCCAACAGCAAGATTTTTTCAGATTGGAAGTGATTGTAATCTTACAAAAAAGCTAAGGAATAGTTCCATCATCATCATCATCATCTCACCCTCATTTGTTGATAAATAATTTAGGCCAGCACTTGGCTTAGGCACAAGAGATATAGCAGCAAACAAGACAGATAAAACTGTAATCTCTATGTCACTTACAGTTTAGGCAAGAGAGAAAATGAAAAGAAAACGCTGGCGGGGGGTGAGGATTGTGCAAAAGTGTAAGGTAGGGGATCTGAAGTTATTCTTGGGGTAGCAGTAGCTAATAGACCCAAGAACAGCTAGAGTCTTGAAAAGGAAAAACTAGGGCTAGAAACACAGTAATCGATACATTGTTCTTAAATGAAAACTGAGCAAATGACCCAGTCAGAGAATTTTCTGCAAGGAAATGCTCCAGCAGGAACTGCCATGGAATAGAGAATTTTAGGAAACACAGGTGAGGACCAATAAATAATATGAAACAAAATGATGAAAAACATTTCATTTCTCTTAGCCACAAAGTACCAAAGTCTTTCAATTTATATGATGAGATACAAGTTAAAAGCATCACGTTGGATATTACCCATGGCCCACTGTGTATATTTCTCTGCATTTCCATGTACCTACAAATAAACCACATAGGATGTAGGGGCAATCATTTTTAAGTAATACTTTTTGTTGTCATTGTAAAGGTCCAAATTCAACAATTAAAAGATATAAAATCCCTTCATATATATAGGTATAATTTCCTATTATTGGTTTTTTTGGGGGGAGGGGAGGTGACATACCATGCTAGATGACTTTGGATTCAACTTATGCCTCTTCTATTTAGTGTTGTTACTTTCAGTAACCTAACTAACAGTAGTGTTAATTAACTTTTCAGAGCCCCAGATCCTTCATCTCTAAAATGAGGATGATAATTATACTTATGTCACAGGTTTGTTTTATCTTATATTTATATTATTAGAGATAAGGTAAGTAGAACATATGAAACGAGGAGTTCTGTTCTATGTTGGGGGGGGGGATATTTACCCTCCCCTTTTCCTCCTACTTCAATGCAGAAAAACTCCCTGGGCCTCCCTCTTCACTCTCATTCACACTTTAGAAAGTGGTAGGGGAGAATAGAAAGAGGGTGGGAGGTGTGTTGTATCTGATGAGAGAATTTGGAAGGAATTAGGCAAATGTGCATCTCTTCTTTGGAACTAGCTGCCTACAGAGAGGCCCACACTCTCAGCTGTGTCTGGGCTGGGTGGAAAGGCTCACTTCTGGGCTGGGATACTGGGAGGTCCTTTACTGCCAAACATCTAAGCCATGTTCTCCAACAGTTTTGTCAGATATAAAGCTTAAAGTTTAATTTTGTCTATCTGATCACCATATCTATCTTTGGTTTTGATCTCTGGTGGGAGAAAAAAGTTATTTACTAAACCTCAGAGCCACACGCTATGTAATTCTGATTCAAAAAGTGACAACTAATAAGAATAATAGAATAGTAGTTACAAAGATAATAGCCAATAAATAATAGCCATTTAATTTGTATCAGTCATTTCTCTAAGGATTTTTCAAATTTTATCTTCACAATAACTCTATAGATTAGGAATTTATATTCTCATCTAACAGATGATGACGTTAAACGGCAGGAAGGTTACATAAAGAACTCAAAATCATATAACTTGTCGTTGAATCAAGTTGGTTCCAAAATCTGCCTCCTTGGCTACTGCGCCATCAGAATAAGATATTTATATTGACAAATTACTATCAAGTTTCTGGAACTCATGAAGAGCACACACACACAAAGAGATTTGCAGCATTGATTACCAAATAGTTTATTCTTTTCTGGAATAGTTTATTCAGAATCATTTATTTACACATAAGCACCAAGCATTGGGAAAATCAGTATGAATAAGATCATGGTGCAATGTGACAAATTCTATAGTAGCAGCATAGACAAAGGGTTATGAACAAAACCTAGGAGGGATTGATTGATTTTAAGTGGGATGGAGCTTGAGTGAGCAAGAAAATATACCAGGGTTTAAAGTTCTAATAGTCACAGTGATAGGCCTATGTGTTCTATGACAGAGAGGATGAAAGAACATGTTGGAAAGGAACATGGGAAGAACCTAAGATGAGAAGGGTCTGAAATGCAATTCTCAAGGCTTTTTATAAAAGAAATGTAGACTTGGTGGATATTTTTAAAATTCAAGTATAAATGATCTGATATGTGTTTTAGAAAGCTAACTAGGCAGTACACAGGGAATGGATTAGAAAAAGGAACCACTGGTGGCAGGGAAACCCATTAGGGTATTGATTGTTATGAGTTGAATCATGCCTCCCATCCCCACACCCCACAAAAAATATGTTAAAGTCCTAACCTTCAGTACCTGTGAATGGGACCTTATTTGCTAATAGGGTCTTTGCAGATATAGTTAAGATGAAGTCATTAGTGCAGGCCCTAATCCGATATGACTACTGTCTTTATAGGAAAATGAGAAGATAAAGACACAGGGAAAAGAATGTCTTGTGACAACAGAGGCAATGACTGGAGTTATGCAGCTTCAAGCCAAGGAAAGACAATACCAGAAGCTAAGAGAAAGGCATGCAACAGATTCTCCCCTGTGGCCTTTAAAGGAAGCATGGCCTTGCCAACACCTTGATTTCTGACTTCCAGCCTCTAAAACTATGAGAGTATAAATTTCTGTACCCAGCTTGTGGTACTCTTCTTATAGCCATCCTAGGAAACTAACACAAGTATTAGAATACCTCCACACAGAAAGAGTGAATGCTTGAATTAAGGTGGTGGCAGTAAACGTGGAGAGGAGGAGGTGTGTGGTGGGTCAGGGTTAGGTTTGCCCTGGACTATGGGAGCAGTGAGAAGTAGAAACAGAATGGAGCCAGGAGAGTTCCTTAAAATGGTGATCGTGGGCACCCTTAAATGTTGATGGCCCCTTTCTGCAACCCTCCGTAACTGTTTCCATGTCCCATTAGGGAGGAGGCGGTCAAGAAGGAAGGACCGTTAGAAGCACCAGTTCCTCCACGAGCTAGTCCAGCCCTCATAGTTCCAGAGGTTTGGCCAATCTTGGTGGTAGTTTAGGAGGGAAACTGCAGGACCCGGGATTCCGGCCACCAAGCCAAAGCAGGGGGCCTAGATACAAAGATTGGCATTGGTTTGATTTTTCCATCTGCCCACAATGCCCCCAAATTTTAGTAAAGGGTGTTGAAAGATTTATTGGAAGTGAGAAACCAGAAACAACATTGCCAACCTACTTATTCTAGAAGTTGGAAGGTAATAGAAGAGAAATGGGAAAATTGCTCAAGTGCAAGTCTGGTGAATCAGAGAGAAAAAGCCCAAAGCAGCAGAACAAAGCTTCAGTGAAGAGATACTGATACTTGGAGAGATGGCCTTTTGTCCTTTGTTCTATGACCGGTCAAAGGATGGGGAGAAAATCCGAACCTGAGACAACAACTCTGCTAAATGCCCTTAAGAGGGTCCACTGGGGTCAGAAACAAAGTCAGACACTAAAGGGAAAAAGAAAGAAAAGGAGGATTCAAGAGGAGAAATGAGAATGGAGGAAAAAATAGTTTCTTAAGCCAAAAAAAAAAAGCCTCTAGAAGAAAGCATAGCAGGTAGTTAGGGAGAAACGGCTGTTAACCTCTTTGAGCTCTGACTACATTGGAAGACCTTGCAAGCCAGTCATTGTTTTCATGGGCAGGGAGTGACCCTTTCCAGTCTATTGTTCTTCTGGAGCATAAATCACTGACCTCTTCACAATTTCTGAAGGAAAATTGGCTGCAACCTTCTTAAAAGGGCTCCCCCAAAGCATTCTTTATACTCAATATGGAAAAAACCTGTGTTTGTCTTTGTGCATCTTATCTGCAGTGACCTGAAATCTTTTATCACCCTCTTCCTTTCTCCAATGATCGAGTTAGGGATGGTCAACAACGAGGATCAGAGGGAGAGGGATAAACTTGGAATAAGATGAGAACATTTAAGTCGTCTGACTATGCATGCTATGGCATTGAGGACACTGGAAATATTCTAATGGTAAACAAATATACAATCTCTTTGGATTATCTAATTTCTTCTACTATCTGAATATTTTGTCTAAATACAGGTATTATAAAGCTAAGTGGACTCCTTGGTTGCGGTATGCAGGCTCCTTAGTTGTGGCATGAGAACTCTTAGTTGCAGCATGCATGTGGGATCTTGTTCCCTGACCAGGGATCGAACCCGGGCCCCCTGCATTGGGAGCGTGGAGTCTTATCCATTGCACTACCAGGGAAGTCCCTGGAGCCGCAACTAAGGAGCCCGCCTGCCACAACTAAGACCCAGTGCAATAAATAAATAAATAAATAGATAAATAAATAAATAGATAAATATATATTTTTTTAAAAAGCTAAGTGGAAATAACAGTTTAATGCAAACAAATATGTCATGTACTCTTACTATAACAACCACATCATAACCTAACTGAATAAGTGCTACACATCAGCTCCTTTGTTAAGTGTTTTGTGTGGCTTTTGTCATTTAAGTTTCACAAATAATACAATGAGATAGGAGCTCTGGTTATTCCCACTTTTTAGATGAGGAAACTGAGACTCAAGATCCCATAGCTAGAATAAAAAAGAGACAAGTTTGGAATGTAGATAATAGGACTCAAGAAGTTATGTACTTAACCTCTTTATGTCACCCTATGTCATGAACTATGTTAGGCAAGAGGTTTCAAGGCTATAGGGTTTCAGAGGAGGGAAAGAGTGATAAGGATGGGAGTAGTCAAGTCAGGCTTCAACTGAGAAGTGGTACATGATCTTGGCTTTGAAGGATGGGCAGATCTGAGTCAGTAGTGTGAAAGGGAAGGCTCCCAAGTGAGAAATAGGAAAGCACATAAATGTAATGCAAAGTCAGCGTAGGACAGGAGTTACTTTATGATAATGAGGAGGCTACTTTGACCAGAATGGAGGCTCTATGAGAAGTAAAATGAGTCAGACAAAATAGAAGTAGATTAATGAAGATCTTGGCCATCAGGCAGAAATGTCTGACATGATGGGAAATAGGAAACCACTGACAGTGTTATTAGTCTAACCAAAGTGTTGAAGGCATTGACAATAATATGCAAGATGGATTGCACCTAGGAGAAAGTCTAGAGCCCAAAAATTTGTAAGAAGAAATGATATAAAAAGCATTTTAAAGGAAAAGGATTCACTGACTATGATATGTTGAAAGAAAATAGATGAACTCATCATACTAACAATAATCAATATTTATTGAGTACGTACTATATGCTATGGTAGTTCACATGTAATCGTGCATTAATTCTCATCAAAGAACCATAATTTAGAATTAAACCTAGGCCTGTTTTAATTCTAGAATTTCTGTGATTTTCTATTGAAATCACCAAAAACATCAATTTCTCAAATAGTGCTGTGGGAGTATTATGGTACCATAGGTGGGGTGAGGGAGTATGGAAGTTTAAGGGAAGGGAATGACAATTTTGGTCGAAGGCAGGTACAGTAGCTAAGTATAGTATAACCTATTAGGTAAAAATAATAATAATATCAGTAACTAATTACTGAGTGCTTACTATATACCAAACAATGTTCTATGTATATGCTATAACTCAATTATGATAGTAATTATTATAGAGCTCACTATTAAAATAGTAATAAAGCATAATGTACAGTATATATAGTGTGCCAGTCACTGAGATAAGTTTCAAAATGTGTTAACTAATTTAATAAGTTTCAAAATGTGTTAACTCATTTAATCCTTAAAAAAACACAGTAAGTAGATACTAACATTTTATCTTCATTTTACAGATGAGGAAACTCTGGTCCAGAGAAGTTAAGTAACTTGCACAATGTCACAGAATTAATAAGTAGCAGAATCCATATATGAATCCAGTGTCCCCAGGTCTAGACTCTATGCTCTTAATAATAGTTCTATAAGATCATGAACTTTGGGGTCACACAGACTGGGGTTCAAAAGAAAAATTTTTATTAAGATATAACTGACATACAACATTATATTAGTTTCAGGTATACAACATAATGACTCAGTGTATGTATATATTGCAAAAAGATCACCACAATAAGTCTAGTTAACATCTATCACCACACACAGTTAAAGTTTTCTTTCTTGTGATGAGAACTTTTGAGATATATTCTCTTAGCAACTTTTAAATGTACAGTACAGTATCAATAACTATAGTCACCATGCAGTACATTACATCCCCAGGACTTATTTATTTTATAACTGGCAGTTTGTACCTTTTGATTACCTTCACCCATTTCACCTACCCTTCAGCCTCCCATCTTGCAACTTGTGGGATCTTGAGTAAGTTTTTTTTTCCACTAAGCCTCAGTTTTTCCATAAGCAAAAACAGAGATAACACTCGTAATTTCCATGTAATGAAAACTATGAGAATGAAGGTCCGTTACCTTTCTCTGTGCTTAGCAAAGAGCTTCAACATAGAAAGTACTCAGATTCCATTTTATGAATGAATGAATAAATCACTTATTATCCCTGCTTCACAATTAACATTTTGTTGTGTACTACTTTATATTATTTAACTTTTCTGCATATGTACTGTTCTCATCAATCAAGCTAGATTGTATACATCTTGAGAGTAAACCACATGCTTTTTTCCTTCTATATTTACCCCAGTGCTCTGAACAATGATGTGCACATAATAAGTGCTCAGTAATAATAACCTCCATGAATGAAGCCATCAGTATGGGCCAGACATTGCATTAAGTATTTCATCTTCATAGCATTTCTATATAGGAAGTACTGATATAGATTCCAACTTGCAAAATAGGACTATACCTTATAGAGACAAACTGGTTCTTCCATGGTCACATAATTAACCCATGAAGAATCAGGAATTAACTCCAGTTTTATTTGTCCCCAAAACCCTGGAGCTTAACCACCATACTATACTGCCTCCCTAAAGTTCTAATGAATGAGTGATTTGACAGTGTATCGGGGCCCATCATCACCTGCCTTTGGAGAGGAACTTCCTCCATCTGTGGTTCTGACCTGTTGCACAGACTTGGCTCAGTCAACCTCCAAGTTCATAGCTTTTCTGTAGGTACCTCCTCTTAGCAGCTCAGGTTCAGCCCACAGAACCAAGAGACAGAGAGAACACAAAAAGAGAATGTCTCCAGCACATGGAGACAGCAACACTTACAAGTTTCCTCTCTCTTCTCAATATATTAAGTCTTTGTCATTCTCTGTGCTTAATAACCTCTAGCTGATTCATTGTGCAAATTTAGTGCTCGATAGTTCTCAAAATCTCTGCTGTTGTACCTGCAGTGAAGTGACCTTGTGGCCGATCAAAGAAAGCACCTTTAAAGCTCACAGTAAAGAAGTCAGGGCTCTTAACCTTCTGCAGAATTGTTTTTAATACTTCCTGCAAGCTGTTATTGGTGTCTTTATTTAGGCTGTATTTCTTCATTTCAGTGTCTATGTTTAGCAGATATATAAAGGAACAAATGGGTTTAATGGCCTGAAGTGTGGCAAAGCAATGATAAGTGGGCCTCCTCAGAGCAACAAAAGATCAAAAGACCATGAAGGTGACTTCCTGTTTCCTGGTGACTAGGAGTTAAATTTCTTTTACCTGTCTATGAGTCAAGGGGAAATTCATGGCCACCCTGTATGCTTTGAGTTCTTCCTTTGGAAAGTTTCTTCTTACAAGTAGAATATAACAGAGTGTGGAGGTGAGGGAGGGAATCCTTAAGGGCCCTCTCTGCTGATTTAGTATGTCTCATTTTGGGGGGTACAGACCCACATTCCCTTTAGGGGCAATGGAGGATCTTAAGTTAATTAAATAGTTATCCACTGCATCTGGTCATCTACAAAATCTAGGAACTGTGTACCCAGCATCCCAAGGAATACTGTGGGTGCCAATAGATCCATCTTGGAATTATTACCCTCTGCTTTTACCAGACTTGCCATTTGTCACCCCTGACTCAGCAGTCCCACCAGACAGGGTATGAGCCTGAGTCAGGCAGCTCTGGCTCTGATCCCAGGTTCATTCTCTTATTGGCTATGTAATCTCAAGTAAGATATTTGACTTTCCAGGTTCTCTGTCTTCATCTGAAAATGGAGACATTGATAGTACCAACCTTATGGATGTATTATGAAGAATAGAAGAACTAAGAATATAAAATTCTTTGAACAATTACTGTGCACATCCTAAGACCCCAATGAATGGGTACTGTTAGTACAAGTAGCGGAAGTATTTTTCCCCAGACTGATCATCTCTGCATTTCTGTTTGAAAGCAGCTTGATTAGACTCTCAGAAGCAATTTTTAGCTTATTCAAAGTAGAATTAAAATAATTAGGGGAAAGGAAAAAATATTCATAAATTATTTATTCTGAGCTTCCCCTGTGTCCACCCCTAATCAGTTATGAGCACCAAAACCACTTTTCCTCATGTTCCTCTTTTTACCATCTATTAAATGGGAACAAAAGCTCAGTATTTCTCCAACAGATGTGTCAGATGATTCATCTTTTAAATTTGATTCTCTCCTCCTCCCTGCTTTTCCTTTCATAAATAGCACACCTCTCTAAGCATGGAGCAAAGGAACTTCCTTTTCATTCTGTCCCATAACCTCCTGTGTATGCCTCATTTGTATAGAAACTCATCTAAAGCCAACCAACAGATTAGGGTCCCACCAACTATCGTGGCCTGTCACCAGCCTTGACTGTCCTAAACTGTCCTGAGCCATGCTATCTTTGAGTCCTCTTCACTAGCATGGTACAGTGACCTATGACCATTTGCCATGGTTCTACATTACTGAACCTGTGTGTGTGTGTGTGTGTGTGTGTGTGTATCCTTTCAATCATTACAGTTATTTTTGAGTATTTATTTTAATTTATAAAATTTCCCATTCTCACCTCTGCCCTATTTCTAAGCAGATCCCTTGTCATTAAAGAGAGGGGTTCAGGAATGTTGTATATTCATGAGCATATCTATAACACTTTTTAATGTCCAAATAATCCAAAGTCTTTTGGATTCACAAATGTTTTAAATTATCATCCAGATTTCATATCGACCCTTCAGGAGGTACTTAGAAACATGAAAGGCCATTCTTTTCATTTTTACCATGACCATGGCAGGGTGCTACTGACATTTTTGGATAAGGACAAAGGATGTTAAATACCTTGCAATGAAAACATTAAGACACATTGAAAATTGCCTTCCCAACTTTCTTCCCTGCCCCAAAATATCCATACTGAAATCAGGTTGACTGCTCATCTTTTCTCACATCTGCTAGAAACTAATGAAGATACAAATATTTGGAGTTTGGACTTCAGTATAAATTCCTGTATGGATTTGCTAGATAGAATGACTTTGTAAGGAAGCAAGTAACCTAAGTATTTTTGCAATATCTTGTCAACACTTCCTTTGTTAAGAAAACTGTGATTATTTGTTCCTTCTCTTTTTCCTATTAGAGAAATTACCAAGTCTGAGTATTTCACTTAATCAGCATTCTTCATTCAAACTCAAATTCAAGTCTTGACTACTGAACATCTATAACTGTTAACGCTTTCTCATTCAATATCTTGCTTAATCTCCTGAAAGAGCCCTTGCAAGCTTCTTATTATGTTCCTTACTGATGGAGAAACTAAAGGTTAGAAAAAGCAGATGATACAGACCCATATTCTGATACTGAGTCCATTACATTTTCACCACATTATGCTGCTTCTATGACATTAATTTTATAGCATTATCAGAATTATTTAAAATTTTCAGGGTTAAGTCTCCCAAAGGAAAGAGGACAATGTGAGGGAAAATAGAGTAAGAAAAAAGTAAGTGAAAGACAATTTTTAAAAAAGCTGGAGTACCTCAGTTATATAAAAGAGACTGGAAAATGTCTGGGTAAATGTATGTCTATGTTGACATCAGAAAATAACAACTTTCAATTCAAAACTCATTCTTTCTATGTATTCTACTCAAATCTATTTTAATTAAGAGGCTTAATTTGAATATTAAACTTTTATGTCATCCTTATCTATTTAACCCTCTGGAATACTGCTGAGTAATATGACATTCACAAAATTACCATTGTGTCCACTTACATGATTTAAAATGTATTCTCAATAGCCGGAGTGTCTTCCTGACTCTTTGAAGCTCAGCCATCCTGTGTTTCAGAGGGGCTTTTACTCAGGCTTTCAAACCACTTTACAGACATCTTTTTATTCTCCTTTATTTTATAAATTGGGAAATAGATCAAATAGAAGTTAAGTGGCATATAGAGGTCCATAGCAGATTACTGGAAGGACCAGGGAAAGACATCACCCTGGCCTCACCTGTAGTTATCACTCAGATAATTTGACATTTCTTCAGAAGGTTGAAGATAGCCTATGAATGTAGGAGGTAGATTAAAGAGATTATTTTTTCATGAGACTTTCTCAAGCAGATTTACAATTAACTCTGATTGAGCTGGTACCTTCTTTCTCCCTGCCCCCAAATATCCATACTGAAATCAGGTTGACTGCTCATCTTTTCTCACATCTGCTAGAAACTAATGAAGATACAAATATTTGGAGTTTGGGCTTCAATATAAATTCCTGTATGGAGTTGCTTGATAGAATGACTTTGTAAGGAAGCAAGTAACCTATGTATTTTTGCAGTGTTTTTGACAAAAGACTGCTCTTTACTGGTGCCCATTTTTCCACTGACCAAAAAATCTTAAGGAAATTACTCAGATTTTGAAATTATTCTTAAAAGCCCTAATGGCATTAAATATTACTGTTGATAAAAATTCACATAACCATTTGGCTGTTACAGTCCCAGCTTTGCGATTGAAATTTTCTACATCAGAGGACTGCACACTATGGCCCTAGGACCAAAGGCAACTGCTGTCTGTTTTTGTAAATAAAGTTTTGGAATACAGCCTCCTTGCTATTTATTTGCATATTGTCTATGGCTGCTTTCTTGCTACTAGGCTGGCCAAAAAGTTCGTTCAGGGTTTTTCCATAAGATGCTACAAAAACCCGAACGAACTTTTTGGCCAACCCAATACAACAGCAGAGTTGAGCAGTTGGGACAAAGATTATATGAACTACGAAGTCTAAAATATTTACGGTGCAATCATTTACAGAAAAAGTTGCCAACAACTGTTATAGATTAAACAATGTATCAATCCTGGCAGGTGTGAACGGTAACCTTGACTATCTCGCAGCACTCATAAAGTTTAATGTCCAAAGTCCCAAGCAAAAACTTTCCAAAGGTCCTACTTGAGACCACACACTTTGGAGTCAGACCCATCAAGTTCTGAATTCTTCTCTGAACAGGGTCACTTTGCAAATGTCAAACCAGTGAAGCAGATGATGACAAATTTGCTGAAAGACCACTCCACTTGTGTCAGGGGAAATAAGTTTGTGGGAACATATTTAAGGACTTCGATTTCCCATACTTTGCTCTATTTACTAGAGTACTAAGGATGCACATCTTTGATTTATAGTCTGGCAAGTCAAAATTTCTGAAATTTCTTGGCATTATTTTGGTAGTACAGTATTACTTTGATTATGGCTTCTTATATCTGGCATAAATATATTCCCTTTGTGCATATTCTTTTTAGATGCAGTACAAAAAAGCATGACTTTTCCTTTTTTTCCCTCTCTCTCTCACCATTTTCTTTAGGAGAAGCAGCTGTGAAGTCATAATTATGTTCACTTCCCACTGGCAACTGGTAAGCCCTTTATTTTTGTGTATTTGGAATTCATCAAGAATAAATGAAGTCCATTCCCTCCTTGAGGGGCTATTCTGCCATTCCATCTAGGATTTCACAGTTTATCAATTCCTAAAACAACTATTGTAATAAATAACTTTGTGCCCTTAAAAAAAGGAGCCTTATAAAATGAAGTAAGGGAAAAATCTCAAAATAATATGAAAACAATCAACATCATCTTCAAGATATAGCAACAAATTTGTTAGCATTTAAAAACTTATAATTATCGTTGTTGGTTAATTGGTGCCATAGATTACCCAGTACTGACATGTAATTTTCTAAAACAAAAAGCTTTTTATCATGTTACATTGTGCTGTGGATTTAGGGACTTTTATTTTATTTTTACACATTGAAGAACAAAGGGCAAAAATCTTGAAACATGCAAGGATTTAGATAATGAATTGCATCCTAAATTTAGAAAATATATCAGACAATACAAAATGATTCATGGTAGGAATTTGTGATCCTGCAAATGCAAGTTACTGGGACTTTTGTTTGTAAATAAGTCAACTTCTCTTGGCTCAGATCTGGATGCAGGCCAGAAACATTAATGAATATTTCTTCTGCTTCACACAGATCTTCAAAAAAGGTCAGAACCAGGGTTCGTTATTTATGTTTTATGGGAAGATGTATTTAATGTTTGTAAATCCATTTGGATAATAACATTGATTTTAACGGGCTGATAGATGTATTTGTTTTTTAATGTCCATTACAATAGTAATTGCCTAGAGCCTATGAAAAATTCAACATTCACTTGTTGATTAGTCATTTTTTTCATTCATAGGTGCTATTATTTCTTAACCAAAATTTTTAAGAGCCACTAGCCTCTCCTCAAACGGCAACCTTGTTTGTCTGAGAATGTGAACAGACTGTATATTCAAGACTCTGGCTTCACACTTTGTCCTGAAAAAGCAATCATGAATTTGGTATTTAACATCTTTTGACTGTCTGGCCTGTGAAGAAACACTTCTGAGGGGAGACAGATATTTGTCCAGGATTCTATTGTTTAAAGAGCTAGGCTCTTTCTATAACATCAGGTATGAAGGTCAGAGAGAAAGATTGGGAGCCCAGATGAAGGTATTAGTACTTTGTCAACATAGACCTCATGCCCCAGTCTGAATTGGATTGATGGTTCTGCTGCAAAAAAAAAAGGTAGCAAAGGAAACTTAGGAATGAACCCAAAAGAGCCAGGATCTGAGTAAACTAAAAAGAATGCAAAGGGAGGCCTTTAAAGTCCTCTGCATCTAAGATGAGCTTCTCTTTTGAATTTTATTCCTTAAAGAAGCATAACACACACAATGATGAACTCATGGAATTTGCATTGAATAATTGACAACTTTTTGACATTCATTTCTAGTTTTCTTTTGGGGAAATGGCCCAACTGGTACTTTGGAATTACTTCATAATTAAGCAGACCTTTGAGTGTACCATATGCAACCACCAAATCTAAGGTTGTGTATGCTATAGCCTTTCAGACATTTTAAAATCTCAGGTTTTAGTGTAATTTAATATCTCAGAGAAAAAGACAATGAAATATAGGCAGGGTCCATTTGAGCATAAAAAATAGCCTCTGAGGGCTTCCCTGGTGGCGCAGTGGTTGAGAATCTGCCTGCTAATGCAGGGGACACGGGTTCGAGCCCTGGTCTGGGAAGAACCCACATGCCACGGAGCAGCTGGGCCCGTGAGCCACAACTACTGAGCCTGCGCGTCTGGAGCCTGTGCCCCGCAACGGGAGGGGCCGCGATAGTGAAAGGCCCGCGCACCGCGATGAAGAGCGGTCCCCGCACCGCGATGAAGAGTGGCCCCCACTTGCCTCAACTAGAGAAAGCCCTCGCATGAACCGAAGACCCAACACAGCCAAAAATAAAATAAAATAAATAAATAAAGTAGCTATAAAAAAGAAAAGTGCTTTAAAAAAAAAAAAAAAATTTCTAAAAAAAAAAAAAAAAAATAGCCTCTGATCTAGATGATGAGTATTCTGACCCAGGTGATGACCTGGAGAATGCTATCCCAGTGGCAGCTGCAACCAGCAGCCTCGTGACAGCACCACAGTCAGCCATAATTGGCCATGCCACATTAGGCTTCACTTGAAGTCAGTGGATACAGCCAAAACGCAGATAAGAAACCATAAATAAAGACAACAGTGAATAAACTAAACAAAAGAAATAAATGTAATTGTGAATAAAATAATTAAAATAAATTAATAAAAGTAGTGAAAGCAAATGGCAATAAAGCATGAATTTTTCATCCAAATTACATTACCTCATTTGAGCTTTTATACTGGTTTACACTAAAATAGTAGCTATAGGTGATTGAATTGGAACCATGATCACTGGTTAAGATTTATGAATAGGAATATTGTGTGGTAATCTACTGGATCATCTTGTTTTCCTATCTCTGAAGTTTCCTTCCATTCTTCCTTTCATTCATTTGTTTATTCAACAAGCCTCCATTAAGAGTCTGCTGTGATTCAGATTTTGAGTCCCACCCCACCTTAAGAATTGCAAATTATAATGCAATTATATGAAATCATGTGTGTGAAACTTTTGAAAATTGTAGAGCACTATCGAATTTAAAGATTCTTTCATTCAATAAAAAAAAGTTAAAAAATAATTGCAAATTATACATGTAAGAAATTAATTTGAAAACAATTCATCATAAGTGCTTTTAATTTTAAAAAAGTATTTCATTTCTATTAAGAAAAAAGGTGTGTTTATTTTTAGAGATATATTGTACAAATATTGTACATTTTTAACTTTGACAAGGACATTCTGGAAAATTCCGTGGGAGGACAGAATTTATCTTCGTGTTAACTTCAAGAGGTCAGGTATGTACCTCAATCCTCATTTGTTTCCATTACAAACATGTTAGGAATTCATAAACTTATATAAACTTTCAAATATTCTGAGGTTTGGTGAGCAAATCCACCACTACCCTGTTCATAACCTTTATGATGTGCCAAACACCAATTGTTTTATCTTTACTTAAATTCCACAAATGTAGGGACCACTGTTGCCCACTGAAAAGCAAAGTCACAAAGAGTTTCACAACAATTTGGAAACAATCTTGCTTAAACCTGATAAACTCTCATATTTTCTCTTTTTTTTTTTTACATTTGCCATTATTTGTTAAAGAAAATGATCCTATTGGATTGTGCCTTCACTTAATGAATTGTCTGTTAAACTTAATGTTTCCTGCTTGGAAGAATATTGCTAAAAATCAAATTGAATTTTTCCTGAAAGAGGGCTGGACCTGGTAACTGCATGAGTGGAAGTGTGTTAATGCTGAAAGGCCCACGTTTCAGTGTATAACTGAGTCAAGTTACGTGGGTATATGTATTCCTTGGCCACAAAAACAGTGTCACGGAAACAATATCTTTCTTTATTCTACAATAAAATTAGTTCAGCTGTCACTTAAAAACAAACAAACAAACAAAGTGAAGATCAGAAAAAAAAAAAAATCTAACAAGGTAAGAAGTCAAACCTTGGTCTGTAAGGGTAAAATGCTGCTGTAAAATACTAAGATACCTGATTTGATCTCTGCCCAGAATAGTCCTTGAGGGACATTCAGCTGGGACAAGAGAAAGAGGAAAATAAGAATTACTCATGAAGCAAATATTGTGCATCAGTTATATATAGTGTCCCCCCAAGTTCAGTACTAGAATCTCCATGAAGAGATCAGACTCCATGAGGAAACAGGCTCAAAAAAGGTAAGAATCTTGTTTTTTATCATCCATGCAATAAGAATACACCTATGACTATTACAGCTAAGATTTCTTATTAAATGTCAGCTATTTGTTAGTCAAACTCTTAGAACAAATAAGACAACTGAGGTTAGAAAGACCCTGTCTCCTGCCCAAAGTCACTACAGATCAGGTCATTTAATCTCTTTGGTATGCCATTCACCTCTCGGAAAAAGATTAGCTTTTCTCTGGTCTATCCCCTAGCACAAATGTAAAGTAATCTGAATATAGTGTACTTGCTGCCAGCTTCCTTTTCTGTGTTCCTTTCTCTCCTGCACTCCCAACTGATTTTCCACTTAGAGATGGGTATGACTCAGTGAAAATCAAGAAACATTGCATTCCCTATACCCAGTATTGTGGAATAAATTTAAATTTGCAACAGTTGTTTATTGTGTACCTATAATGGGTCAGAGACCTTGGGACTAAGGATTCAAAGTTGACAAATATAGCTCATGCTCCTGAGCAAATCTGCAATCTCAGGCATGGGATAGACATGATCCAATAAGTTCAACGTGATGTGCTATAATTTAGGCACAGGTAACACACTCGTAGTGCAGAGGAAGGAATAATTCCAACAAATGGGATGGGAGTGGATGGGAGGTGCTGAGGCAAACTTCTTGGAGACTGTAGTCTTTGAACTGATGTGGAAGGATGATTATAAAGGAGTTTAATTGACAGAGAAAACAAAGGTGGAGGAAACTGCATGAGCCAATGCAGAAACATTCTTACATTCTTGGGTTCTTATACTCTCATAGAACATTATCTAGCAATGTAAAAATGATTAGACAAGGAAATAAACAATGATCAAGACAAAGTGCTCTAGGAATGAAGGTTCTGCCTTCAGTCACTAATAGTGTTGTCTGGACTAAGGGGATTAATTCTCTGTTTTGTGATATCACCAACTATGCAATAGTTGACTCAATACATGGGTCTAATTTTTTTTATCATTATTATTCTTTCCATCAATAATAATTATTCCTCTCCAAAATGAAGAAGAGGGAATTTAAATATAAAATGATGTATCAAGCTAAATATATTTACCTTTAATAGTAGAATTTTTAACTCAGCTCCCTGAGCATCTTTCAAATCTCACGATATAATTGGCTACATAGTCCAAAGGCTTATCCTTGCTCAGTGGCGTTCCTGTTGCCACAGAGAAGGTTTGCTGGATACAGGACATTATGCTGATGTCTAGGACTTTCCATCTACATAAGATTTGAATCATTATTCCCAGTGATGACAAGATGGTTCTTTGTGTTACTAACTAAAGCATAGAACAAGGAGAGCAACACACACACACTATCTTGTTCACTAAATAAATAATCAGTATCCTTTAAAAGCTATGAAACCAAACTCTACCAGGTATTTTTAAAAGATGTGTTAATACTTTCCACTCAAGTGCTAACTAAGAAGGAGAGGAATCTCAGATGTCTTCAAGCAAATGCTGAGACCCAAGACCCTGAGGGATGCTATCGAGCCCCTCATCTGTTCTGTAGCTCATAGAGTGTGTCCAGCTGGAGGAATTTGGAGAAGGCATGCTAATCCTGGCCACTCTGGCGGCCCTATCCACTGTTGTACAAGCTTCAGCAGCTAAGACTGGCTTCTGTTCCCAAGCATCCTGTCACCTCCCCACTATAACACTCTCCCATCCAAATGTGATTCAAAGAGAATTCTGTCATTTGCCCTGATATAAGCATCAGGCACCCACAATCAGCACGCACATTCTCCTGCCTATGCACAGAAATTCTGGAGGCACCAGCATCTCTTCAACACTAGTAAATTATTACTCAATAATCAGGTCAATCTGCATTTTAGTTTGCACATACAGACTCTAGTTGTATCCAATAATATTTATTCAATTAACAAATTGAAAACAATTTCTACATCTTCAAACTATACCCAGGGAAATTACCACACCGTTTTAGAACATTTATTTACAGGATACTGGAAATACAATCATGTCCTTGAGTTAGCGACTTTTAATTAAGGTAAGAAGTCATAGTTTCTCGAAGTTTATTTTGTTATGACCATGTTTGTCATTTTAAAGGATGCCTCTGCTCAGAAAATGTGGAAGAAATAATCTATCTGGAGACCTTGGTGTTCTTGACTATTCTGAAATTCTTTAAATAAAATATTACACGGAAGCTGTGTTCTGCATGTCAAGACTGTTTCACTGTGGAGCCTTCAGAGCCAGAAAACAAGCTCAAAATAATTAGACTTGAACAAAATCACTTTACTTATTTTGTTTCTGATAATAAGGAAGTGATTATTTTAAGAAGGGCCATGAGTGCCCAGACAGCAGGTACAGATTTTTGATAAAACTAATTCGAAAACAAGTAATATCTTCTTAATCTCTTGCACTTAAATCTTTTCTCTCTCACGCTCTCTCTCTCTCTCTCTATATATATATATATACACACACATACACACACATTATATATATAATATATATATATATTTGCAAGAAATAGAGTGGATGAAGGAAAATGAATGTAATCGATAGCAGTTTAATAACATGTTTATCTGAATTATCAGATTATTCACAAGTAGCTCATTGGAGACAATAAAAAAAATCTATGGAGAATGGTCTGAATATGGGGATGTGTGAAAACCTCTGATATTTCAGGGGGAGTTTCCCTGTTAATTACACATGAAAGATGCAGTCACTCATAATGGACAACTGTCTGGTGCTCCTACAAAGCATAGGGACTACCCTGGAGCACCTCAGTAAGTTAGCATTGGACCAAGGATAACAAATTCTTGAACAAAAATCAGATTTTCACTCTAGGGGAGAAGATAAAAGCTTTGAATAGTAGTGGTCATCACCAAGGAAACTTGGTTAAGTAACATTTTTAAAATAATATACCAAAACAGAGAGCATGGCAATAAGTCAATCTAACCTGGAAACATGTTTTGTATTGAACGGAATTTTTATATATGCCAGCAAACTATCTGTTGTAAGGCCCTACTAGGAATGAAGTGCTCCATTCCCCAACTCTTCCATAAATGCACAAAAGTACTGACCAATGTATTCATTATGGTTTTTTTTGTTTCTTTGTTTGTTTTTTACAAATACAGATACTTAGTGGGTTATGAAAACTTAACTGTTTGACATCCCCCATCTGTGAAAAACTAATAATGAGTCATTCCCCTTGGTCTCTATATCATCTTTAAAAAAATTAGGTAAGGTTCACAGCAAAATTGAAGAGAAGGTACAGAGATTACCCATGTACCCCCTGCCCTCACACATTTATAGCCTCTCTTCTTATCAACATCACTCACCAGTGTGGTACACTTATTACAATTGATGACTCCAGATGAACACATCATAATTACCCAGAGTCCATAGTTCACATTATGGTTCACTCTTAGTGTTCATCACATCTGATGTCTTTGGACAAATGTGTAATGACATGTGTCCATCACTATGATAGTACACAGAGTATTTCACTGCCCTAAAAATCCCCTGTGCTCCACTTATTCATCCATCCCCCTCCCACAACCCCTGGCAACCACTGATCTTTTTACAGTCTCTATCATTTTGCCTTTTCCAGAATGCTCTGTAGTTAGAATCATACAATTGGTAGCCTTTTCAGATTGACTTCTTTCACTTAGTAATATGTATTTAAGTTTCCCCCATGTCTTTTCATGCCTTGATACCTCATTTCTTTTTAGTGTTCAATGATTTTCCATTGTGTGGATGCACCACAGTTTATCTATTCACCTACTGAAAGACATTTGCTTGTTTCCAAGTTTTGGCAACTAGGAATAAAGCTGCTATAAGCACCTGTATTCAGGTTTTTGTGTGGACATACGTTTTCAGATCCCTTGGGTAAACACCAAGGCGTGTGATTGCTAGATCATATGTTAAAATTATGTTTTAGTAAGAAACTGTCAAGCTATCTTCCAAAGTGGCTGTACCATCTCTACCATCTTCATCACTCACTGGAGAGAGGTAGCAGCTCATCCTAGACCAATGACATCAACCATGACCGTACTATGAACTGTAATCCAAAATATCTTTCTCTCAACATCTCATCTCCTCCCAATTAAGGGTATTATGCATAGACGTTCTGCTTTTTTCTCTGACTTTTACCACTTACAACTTTGTTGATTTCACCTGATGCAAACTCACAAATACATTTAACCATCTTTCCTATTTCCTTCTCTCTTTCAACTCTTCCCTCTTACCTGATTAAAATTTCTGTTCCATTCCATGGTTTTTTTTTTTTCCTGTAGCTTCCAGAAATATCCCTAATTTGAGCAGAAAACACAAGAATAATGCAAATAAAATGTTTTCAAAGGTAATTATGTACAATTAAAAAATCTTCTTGCTCAAACATTTCTAACAATATCCCGAATTCTGTTTCAGAAGCTCTATAAAATATCTCAGGACTTCCCTGGAGGTCCAGTGGTTAAGACTCTCTGCTTCCACTGTAGGGGCCTCGGGTTCGATCCAGGGTCAGGTAACTAAGCTCCTGCATGTCACACTGCGTGGCGAAAAAATAATTCTATAAAATATCTCAACTATACCTTCCTTCTCCTTTAATTGAACAGGCTTTTATTAAGCTATACATATTCAAAATAAATGAAACATTATTTTATCCAATTGTACTCATATTGCCATACTATTGCTTTTTTCCTCATTACATATAAACTTTTAAGCTATATTATGTGTTAATTAGGCTTTAGAAGTTAGTCTAAAAATCAAACTAAAATGGTTAAGCAACTGATTTAGTTGGCAACTTCTATAAAATAGCTAATTTCCAAATTGGAGACATCATATAATTGTACTAAATCACAAATCTCAAATCCAGTTTTTAAACTGATTTCAATATCAAGATACTTCATATTTTTGCTAGGCTACTTTCCATGGTCAAGTTGTCTCTAACTTAACTATGTCAAAATAGAACACATCTGAAGGCAAAAAAAAAAAAAAAAAAATGAAACCCCAAACATGAGAGAGCAAACAGAAAATACCTGAGAAATAAATGCCTGCTTATAATTCTAAAGTAAATGTAGAAATAAAATTTCACAGAAATACTGCTTATGAAATTAAATCAGTTGTGAAAAATACGGGAACAATTTGAAAGAACCATTAATGAAATTAATGGAAAAATTTCACTCTCACTTTATCTCTAGATGCCATGTCCAGCATAATAAATTAGAATGAAGTTCATTGTTGTTGTTGTTTTCATTTCATTCTTGTCAATAGGACTGAAGGGAAATATAAAAAGCAGAAGACCAAATAAAGTCCAAGTAAATTAAGTATGGCTCCTGGCATAACTCATAGTTAGTATAAGTTGAATGCCCTCTCAATGTAACAACATTTTTCACTATAGAAATAGGTCCCAACTCACATTCATCATGTATCTGCAAGAATGGATCACCTCCAGAACCCATCCCATTAATGAGACAATTGACCTCTGGTACCCAATTCAGAATATCTACAGCAGGTTTGGCAAGCAGGTTTCAACTGTGGAGCAAAACCCTACTGATTGGCTTTGGAGGCCCAGAGTGCTGTGTTAAGGATTCTGAGGCCGCTTCTGTGATGAATGGCAACGAATGTTGTCAACAGACGTAGTTAGTGGCTGACCCTGTACTCCTCTGATATTAAAATCCATAATAGCAAATTAATGGCACTCAGGGTGCACCATCTCCTTCTCTTGTTACGGCAGGTAGCAGGTGTTATCCCTGCCATGGGCAGGGAAGATGATGTAACGTGAGTACCATTTATCTTCTATCATTGACCCAGAAAATATTTGAAAAATGTTTTCTGTTACTCAGAAGTACAGAGTTCTGTCCTTATGAGTTGCCATGTTTATACTGCCTGCACTCCTTTATCTACTGCCCTGTGGAGATTCTGTTCCAATTTTGCTGGGGAATGTGCTGCCACTACTGGCATAGGAAAACATATTTTGTGCCTAGAGTTAGGCTGAAAATCATTTTTCCATAGAAATAAGACTATGCATGACAATTATATATAAGTATAATTGCTCAACAAACAGTCAGACAATACACTATAGTCAGAACTAATGTATATATAATGTATTTATATATTATATATAATTTTAGTAATAAGCTTTGAGGTGATTTCAGGTTTAATACTAAACTTTGCATAAAATTCTCCCATGGGATAATGTAGAAACACCATGGACTTTGATATGAAAGGAGTTCTAGCTCCACCATTTCCCAAGCATGCTGATATCTGACTTTCCTCCTCTGAATCTACATGTTTTCAAAATATCAAAGGGTCTCAAACTTCACAAAGCTGTATTGACAAATCAAATAAGATATTAAGAATGTTTTATAGACTGTAAAAATGCTATCGAATACAAGGTATTCCAACCTATATGTTTCCTTTCTCCCTCCTACTCATATTGCTTTCTTGTCTTCGATTGTGTTTAAAGCTGTCTAAAGAGTCCAAAGTGACTCCCCAGATGCTTGGCTTCCTATCTGAAAGTTTCAAATGAGGTTTTTGGGTGTGCATCTTTTCTTCTGAGGACAGGCTCAGGGTAAAAGAGAAGGTGATTTAATTGGACTGGTTGCCTGGGTGACACTTAGCTGGGTATTGCTTTCAGAGAGTCATATACAGAAATAAAAAAGACCAGTAGTAAAAATCATTTTAGCTTGGCTGCTGGATGCAGCTGAGGGGATTCTGTTAAAGGAACTCTTGAGGAATAAGTTGAGTCAGAACCACTTAGAAAATTAAAATTTTAATAAAAAGCCACTATTTTAAAATAAAAGGATGAACTTATCCTAATCCATGCTTTATTCAAAAGAATAACACATGAAGTAAATGATCTTAAGAGAAAACTGCAATTCTTTGTAGTTTGTAATTTGTAATCGTTGCCCATAATTTCAATTAACAGGTCATGAGAGGGACAGACACAAATACCAGAAAGGGTATATACAACGACAATTCAAATCCAAGTGAGCACTGTTTACAGGGATACAGGAAGTCAGTGCTGCAAATCACATGGAAAAAAATATATTTTATTTATTATTAAGAAATTGGAATGATTTTCATATCTATGCTAGGGATCAATAAACTAGACTTGCAGGCTGGCCCTATTTTTGTAAATAAAGTTGTATTGGAACACAGCCTTGCCCATTCATTTACTATCATGTATGGCTGCCTTTACACTACAAGGGTAGGGTTGAGGAGTTATGATAGATCATATGGCTTGCAAAACCTAAAATATTTACTATCTAGTCCTTTTAAAAAAGTTTGCCAACCCCAATTTAGACTGTAACTCTTAGAGTGATAATAATTAAGAATTGGAAGTTAGAAGGATAATTTAGTAATTCCATTCAGTTTTCATGTGTATTGCCATTATTTCATTCAATCAGCAAATAACTTCCAGGATTTCCTATGTGCTATACATCATGGGAGATGCAAAAGCATATTAGAGCAGCTGTCCTGCTCTAGTGGAGAGAGCTTGGTATTATGAAGACCTGAGCTTGAAACCCAATTTCATGAATTATGTGATTTTGGGAGAGTTACTTAGATTCTCTTTGAAAATCAATTTTGTGATCCCTCAAATAGGGATAATCATGATCATTCTCTACAGATCTATATACCCAACATCTCCTTTCCTTTCCTCAGGCCAATGTGGAGATTGTCGTAGTCAGGAAGAGGGGTGGGTACTATTTAGGGTCTGGATTTAGAATTTCTAAAGAATTTATCAACATAAACAATGCTTTGCATGGTGGAACTTGATGTGTCGTAAGCATGCAAAATCTCTTGTATTATTATTGTTTATTTATATTATTTATATGTGTGTATATTTATATGATTTTCCAATCAATTTCATCTTTTGTATTTTTAATCTTTAAAATGTGTTGGTTTTTATGACCTCAAAACAATTTAATCATTTACGCAATAGGAACTAAGTGATATTTTCAGAGTTTTGCCATGGGAGCTGTGATACAAAACATGTTGACAATTTTCTAGGGCAAGGGAGGAAGTCACCAAATTAATTGAATTAATCATTTGCTTCTGCACCATGTAGACTCACCCACAGATAAGACAAACTGACTTTTATAAAAATCCCTGCAAACCAATCATTACAAACATTAACTGGGTCAATTTTGCCTGGAGGCAGGATTATTCTTTCCCACATTGTTTTTGTATATCTCAGATTAACACAATTTTTTTGCAAGTGTCATATTAACAACATATTCAAATATCTAAATATGCTTGTAAGCTGCTTTGAAAAACACATTCAAAAGTAGAAACAAGGTTTTAGGGCTACAAGAGTAAGAAGCACGAATGAGGTTCATTAAGTGTAACATAAGACAGTTGCTCTTGAGGCAAAAGGATTAACTCAACAGTGACATCATCAACTACATTTGGGGAAGAGGTGGAGAAAACAGGAAATGCTGGAACCCTGCACAAATGAGTAATCCATTTTCGTTTTAGACTCCATGCACGAAGATACAACTGTTGTTTCTTGTACTTTGTTCCTTTCTCTGAAGCTTAAAAGATCATGTTACCCAGGAGTGGGTGAATCTGGGGTGCTGTTTCTGTGCCTCTTCATGCAATTTGATTGGCATATAAAGATATTGCTACAGGTCTCTGGGTACTTCTGTTTCTATTTCTAAAATATGCTCCCAAAATTAGAAGACATGAGCTTAACATTTATAGTGGCTGAAGAAGAGTTTACAACCTCCAGGAACATAGCTCTATAATTCTGAATTAACTCAAAAACTATTTTAAAATTTCCCCTTTCCCAACCTCCTTCTTCCAACACGTAACATTTTCCCAAGGGAAGACTTTGTAAGAGCTTTTCAACAGAGAAAACTCTTAGGGGAGAAATGGAAAATTATAGCCATACCTATGAAACCTAGAAATCAGGCAAAATATATAAAAAGGAAAGGGACTTTCTTCCTCCAGATTTATACATTCACATCTTAGATGAAAGATGCCCTCACAGAGGTCTACTCTGACCCTCTGACCTGTTGTAATTTCTTATCATATTCACCTACTTTCTTATCTTTAAAACACATCGTCACTATGTTGTTTTTACATTGTTACTGACTATTCTGCATCACCCATTTGAAAGAAGACTCTATGACATCAGGGCCCCTTCTCTATTTAGCTCAGTGTCTGGCACACAGTAGACATTGAATAATATGTATTAAATGAATGAATGAATAAGATGTTCAGTGGCAGTGTTTATCCCCCACCTCTGGTTGACATTCAGCCCCAGCATCTATCAAGAAGCAAACATATATACTCTAATCCTACAACTTGGAGACTTCTCTCTTTGACTATTGCAACAAGTTTCCTATTAATGCATCTGGAAATTAACTTGAAAACTCTAATACACTAGACAAATATATGTCTTTTAATGAAAACTTTTGATTACTGAATATTTTTATTTAATAACCAGACTAGTCCTTAGATATAGTCTAAACCATAGCCCTTTATATTTCAATGGAGAAATTAATTTTTTCCAAGGTCACAATAGCTTGAGGTCAGTATGAAATGCCATGTCTACCAACTCCTAGCCTGTGCTCATTTGACTCTACCCAAGTAGGCACCATCATTATTGAGCAAAGTAATGAACACTGATTGAGTACCTATCACATTATCATCAACTTTGTTAGATGTTTGTGGTAATGTGTGTTGCTGAACCAACATGTCTTCTTTCTTATAGGACCCCCAGTTTTTCAGGTACGCAGCCCATTATTAGCTCCAGAGTGGATTCTGTTTAGTCCAAAACCATTCATGCTTAGCAGAGCTCCTAACAACAAATATTGGTCTAGGAGTGACCGTGTGAACTAATTTGGTCCAATCAAACTGAAGGGACAGACTGTGCTGTTCTTAGAGGTCACGGTCCCCTCTCTCTCTCTCTCTCCCTTACCACCCCCCACAGCTCCCTCCCTCTCTTTCTCTTTCTGATAGCTGCTGGCAGCCATTTTTGCAGGCATGAAGAAATCCCTCCTTAGGATGAAATTACTGCTGAGGTCAATAGTGTCACTGTTTAATGAAGAGTATACAAATTTTCTACAAAGGGCCAGAGAGTAAATAGCTTTGCCGACTTGATGGTCCACAGTTTCTGTGGCAAATATTCAGCTCAGCCACTGTAGTGCAAAAGTCGCCATTCTGGCGCATCTATGGTTCAATAAAATTTTATTTTCAGAAACAGCCATTGCCTGTTTACATCATTGAGTCATTTTGACATCATTGAGCCATAGATTACATAATTCCTGGAGCTCATCCCATATATTACCTCCAATTATTCAAGATAATAAATTTTCTTATTATTTAAATCAGGTTTAGTAAAAAGATTTTTTTAAGTATTATTATCAAAACCAAGTCAAACTAATTGATTCATTACTTTATATGCATTATTATTTATAAAATTCACAAAACTCCTGTAAAGTTGATATTCTGAGACTCATTTTGAAGATGAAAAAATAGAGCCAAAGTTTCAGAGTTACTATCAAAACCAGGATTTGGACCCAAATATGCCTGACCTTCCACATTTAGATGACCCAACTCTCAGTTATCTACTCCTTGGCACTTAAAAGTGGGAGAACAGCTGTTGCTTCAGTCAGGTTCCAAAACCTCTGAGAATACATCAAGCAGAAAGTAACTTCAATCAGGGACCTGTGTGTTTACAAAATCTTTGGAAGGCCTGGAGGAATAGACTGCTCTTGAACTTTCAGTTTTAAGGTCATACTACTGACTATATATGAAACCTACACAACAGGCAACAGCTACTGATCCTGATTCTCGTCACTGCAGCAAACACTGACTCCTCACACCCAGGATACTGACAACTATCCTCCAAGATGTCATGTTGAGACACTAGGATACCTCACCGCTGTCAGAACTTACCTGTCAGCTGCTACAACTGCAAGAGAATGGCCCCTGCCTCACTTCTGGTTTCTGGATCTCATCCAGGTGTGTCTAACTGACAGAACCTAGCTGCAAAGGAGTCTAGGAAGTATACTTTTTAACTTGCCAATCACTCCACACAGGAGGGTTAAATGGCGATTAAGAAAGACATCTCCTCAAAAGATTAAAAGAGGTTTCTCCTCAGAATGGCTTGTGAGTACATCTCCCACACCTGTAGAAGAATGAGGGCTTTAAGAGAGTTTTTTGTTTGTTTTAAAAGCTTGAAAGAACTATTTCCCCATCCCCGGCTCCATCAGCTGAGCCAGAGTAATGACTTCATAGTAATTTTTCACTGTACATTTGAGGGAAAGTAATGTATTCATTATTAGAATAAAAGCGGTCCATGTGTATAAATCTTGCCCTTGGCAAAATAAATTATCAAAGCCCATGCCAATGGGAAAGATGGCAGGGCCATGATGCTAAAAGCCAAATTCCATAAATCCATAAGGGAATCAGCTTTCTTTTAAACAAAAGAATTTATGCTTCCTGGCTGAGTATTGGTGATGTATTGATCTCCCAAATGAGACACTGTGGCTACTATAAATAAGTTAAGTAAGTGTTTACTTGGCCTAAATATATATCCTCAGCTATTTAAAGCCTGGAGTACTTTATGCAGGAACACATCCCAGTTACGCTATGGGGAAGAACAGAACTGCCAGTACAAAGAACACTCTAGGAATTCATTCCTAAGCTCTTTACTTAGCATAGTACAGGTTTGGGGGTAAGTAATTCTGCTACTCTCTACTTCAATTTCCACATCCCTGAAATTTGGTGATAATAGCATAGAAAAATAATGAAGAAATGTGTGTGAAATGATTTGCACTTCTTGAAGAGCACTATACTATATACGCAGGTATATTGCTATTTATGATGAGATGGTGTCAGATGCATAAATTTGGGTTTTTTGAATTATTGGCATTCAGGAAAACAGCGAATCTAGGTCAATGGAGACCTTTTTCTTAGACTGCCTCTACTATGAATAAAACACAAAAGAAACTTTTCTAACTTTCTTGGAAAAAATTGTCAACTTCTACACTTATTTCAACAAATAATCTTCTTTCAAGAGGATACAATTCTAAGGTGGGTACAATATCCTTTTAAAAAGAGGTTTGTAGGTCTCACTTTCTTACATTTCTAAGCTACCCTCTGAGAATAAGAACTGTATATACGTTGTATTAAACAAGCCCCAGGACTGTGCACAGAATTCATTTCTGTGTATCTTATTTTAATCTGATTGCACCAAACTTCCCATAAACTGAAAGAAGAAGAAAAAAAAAAAACCTCATCCATAAATTTTAAATCCAATGCGATTTCCACTTTCCCTGGACATTAGAGAACTGAACTACATTTTGTATGAAATCCAACAGCAAAATAAAAGTCTTACTTCAGAATCATATTGAAAGTACTATGTCTCTGCAACCTAGATGATGGCCAAAACATAATTTTACTTAAATTTTAGTAAAAACACTTGAGTGCTATTACAATGTAGCTATTAGTTTACTACACATGACCTGTTGATCTATACAATGAAACCATAATTTTAAAATATATTTTCAAAAAAATGCTATTTCTGTATATTTGTTTTTACCAAATATAGCTCTATGAAACTGTTTCAAGACACAGACCCCATCTGATAAAATATGGCTAATTTGAATTTTGGAAATTGCCCTGTTTGATATGTCAGGAGAGAATGATTTACTAGCAGATTGATTTATAAAAGTGATGTGGGTTCTGGATCAATGGGTTTTGAGACACTATAAAATCAGCTTTAAAGTGTTACCTTCCTTTCCAGGGTAGATTAAGTAAAATAATGATTTTGCTCCATCTTGTAAGGGATATGAGCACAGAAGGGAGAAGAATCTGGGCTGCCTCCTGGTATATTTTCTTTTCAGAAATGCTTGTGTTCATAGTAGAATAGATACAGTCACCAGAAGCTGACCAGCCACCAGCTATGACATTTGCCAACATCACTTTAACAACCTAAGTGTAACAAGGTAAGGAATCAGAGGGGAGCAGAAACTCATGTGTTACCTGCTGTAGAACACTTGAGCCATCCTGCCTACCCTTCCCTGAAAGTGTGGACTAGGCGTCATCCCCTTGACAATGGACACCAATGGTGGAGCAATCACTCTGTAGAAGGATCTGTAGGTTTGGGTGGTGTGGGTAGGGGGATTCAAAGACATGTTAGATATATTAAAATGTTTAGAATCTAGTTAGAGAGTCACCACTCTCTGAATAGCAATCCCCCAAAACATAATCAGCAAACGGCATTCCAGAAGGTGTCACTGGAAATGTGATCTGGGTATCGGTGATAAAAATGAAAGTCACAGGAGACCGAAAAAGGAACTGTGTCTGGCAGCAAAACCACAGAGGGAAGACATCTGAGAAAGGAGATAAAAAGGAGAAAATGGTAACACTAAGAGCAAAACAGAGGATCTCTCCCATGCCTTATAACCTGGAAGTTTTGTGAACATGCATTTCAGATTTTGAAAGTGAGTGAATGAGGCCAATTAGCTGCTGAAGGCAACAGTCAGAGAGGAAGGAAGAGACCACCTAACCCAGGACAGTAATGGAGCCTACTTCATTCTGGGAATCAGGAATGCCTGCCTTAATGACAAGGAAGCACAAATGAGATTCCCTCCTATTTCAATCCATCTTGAACAACTTGATAAACTCTCACAAAGCCAGTAATTTCCCAATGTGGGCATGATTGGGCAGTGTAGCTTCTTATTAGCAAGCACTGAGTCATGTTAATTACCTATTTTTTAAAAGAATTAAGCATGTTAATATAATTTTGTGCCAGTAGTGCTTACAAAACATTTTTTGTGTGGAAGAGACATTAAAGATTTCACTTAGTCCAATGAAAGAAATATTTCTAAATACAACACACTGTAACCAAACAAGCATATTCATAAAATGTTAACCCTGAAACCTCATACCAGCCACAGTAGAAAGAAACAGTTCATATGCTACCTTTTGGTAGAATATCACATTTTAGATCCATTCAATAAAGGTTACAAGAGCTCAGAGCAGAGAGATTCCTGGGTTTGGAGAGGTAATGAAGACTTTGTGGAGAAGGCAAGAAGTTAGCTGGTCTTTGGCAAAAAACAGACTTCTAGATAGTGGAAGAGGAAATCTGAGAGAATGTAGTGGGAAGGGAACCAATAAATCTTAAACTGAGGAAAGAGTTCAGGAAAAATTCCCAATGTTCTTCATAATGTTCAAGAGAATGCTTATCCATGATTTGCACATAAAATATTGAATTTGAAGAAGTCTTATATTGAATTCCCTTGCCATTTGTTGAATAGAGTATGGCACACTAATGTGGCAGAGGGGACATAAAACAAACAAATAAGCAAACTCTACACAAATACTCAAGGGAGAAGATTAACAACCACACAGAATTTTAAAAAGAGAAAAACTATCTCTCTTGCAATGTATGCCAACATGTATTTTCTGAGCAAGGCCAGATTACAAGTAGGCAGAGTATAAGATTTGGGAAACAATGGAAACAGTTACATTCCCACCACCTACCTCACAGCAACCAGCTCAACACCAGGCAGGCTGACAGAGCAACTCTACAATTATGTATTTATTCTTCAGGCTTAAATGTTGTCTTCTCTTAAACAGCAAATAGCCTCAAGAAAAAATATGCAGTAAACCTTATGTTTTAAAGAGAATAAATTCATCATATTCTTTCTTAAGATAGTTTTGATGGGCTGGAGAGAAGAGAGAATATGATGGTAGTTAGGAGAAGGCAGCATGGGTTAGGAAAGGCATTGAAGATAACGTGAAGAGAGATGCTTATAGTAGTTTCTTTCCTAATGATCAAGAAAACCTTTATAGGAGTCTGACTGTATAGTTAGGAGCCAGAAAGTCCTTTCCTTGATCAAAAATTTTGCCATCTGTCTTTTACAGTAGACATTTACTTACCTTGTTTAAAGCATTTTTGGTTGTGTGATAATTTATTTAAATAGTATTCTTCTGATGGTTATTTAGTTTGCCTCCAATCATTTTCTATAACCAAACTACTACATGAAAATTATTGCAGTCATATAGGTGTATGCAATTATTTCTGATGGAAAAAAACCTAGAAGTGTAATTGCTGAGTCAAAGAGAACTTGAAGGTATAATTTTAACAGATCTTGTCATATTGTTCTCCATAGAAGTTATTCCAGAGGAGACCTTCAAGATGGCAGAGGAGTAAGATGTGGAGATCACCTTCCTCCCCACAAATACATCAAAAATACATCTACATATGGAACGACTCCTACAGAACACATACTGAACGCTGGCAGAAGACCTCAGACTTCCCAAAGAGCAAGAAAATCCCCACATACCTGTTAGGAAAAAAAGTAAAAAGAAAAAGCAGACAAAAGAATAGGGATGGGACCTGTGCCTCTGAGAGAGACCTGTGAAAGAGGAAAAGTTTCCACACACTAGGAAACCCCTTCACTGGTGGGGACGGGAAGCTTCGGAGCCATAGAGGAGAGCACAGCAACAGAGGTGCAGAGGGCAAAGTGGAGAGATTCCTACACAGAGGATCACTGCCAACCAGCACTCACCAGCCTGAGATGCTTGTCTGCTCACATACCAGGGCGGGTGGGGGCTGGGAGCTGAGGCTCGGGCTTCGGAGGTCAGATCCCAGGGAGAGGATTGGGAGTGGCTGTGTAAACACAGCCTGAAGGGGCTAGTGCACCACAGCTAGCTAGGAGGGAGTCCGGGAAAAAGTCTGGACCTGCCGGAGAGGCAAGAGACCATTGTTTTGGGGTGCGTGAGGAGAGGGGCTTCCTGCTCCATGTACCCACAGATGGCAGAGCACTGCCTAAGCAAGCTCCAGAGACAGGCATGAGCTGCAACTATCATCTCAAACCCAAGAGTCAGGCACAGGCCACTACCACTGCCACCGCTGCCAGCAAGAATCCTGTGTGCAAGTGCAGGTCACTACCCACATGCCCCTGTGAGCATGTACAGCACACCATTGCCAGGGTCCCATGATCTAGGGTCAACTGCCCTGGGAGAACACACAGTGTACTTCAGGTTGCTGCAAAGTCACACCAGCCTCTGCTGCCACAGGCATGACCTGCAATCCAATTATGACTACCGTACCCTTCCCTCTCCCCAGCCTGAGTGATCAAGAGGGACCTAACCAGCCACTGCTTTAACCCCTTCCTGTCTGGGTGGGGAACAGATGCCTGAGGGCAGCCTACATGCAGATGCAGGGCCAAAACCAAGGTAAACCTCAGGAGCTGTGTGAACAAAGGAGAGAAAGGGAAATTTCTCTGTGCAACCTCAGTAGTAGTGGATTAAATTGCTGCAACCGGCTTCATAAATCCTGCATCTGTGCAATACCTGAATAGACAAAGAATGTTCCCAAAATTGAAGCAGTGGACTTTGGGAACAACTGTAGACTTAAGATTTGCATTCTGCATTTGAATTGTTTTTGGTTTTATGTTTATCTTAGTTTAGTTTTTAGTGCTTCTTTTCATTGGTGGGTTTGTTTATTGGTTTGGTTGCTCTCTTTTTCTTCTCTTTTTGTGACTGTGTGTGTATATGTTTCTTTGTGTGATATTTTCTCTTTATTTTTGCTTTTACCATTTGTCTTGGGGTTCTGTCTCTCTGTTTTTTTGTTTTTTTCTTCCTTTTCTTCCATGCAGTGCAACTGGCAGGGTATTGGTGCTTCAGCTGGGTGTTGGGCCTGAGCCTCTGAGGTGGGAGGGCCAAGTCCAAGACATTGGACCACCAGAGACCTCCTGGCCCCATGTAATATTAATTAGCAAGAGCTCTCCCAGAAACCTCCATTTCAACATGAAGACCCAGCTCCACCCAACAGCCAGCAAGCTCCAGTGCTGGATGCCCCATGACAAAAAACTAGCAAGACAGGAACACAACCCCACCCATTAACAGAGAGGCTGCCTAAAATCATCATAAGTTCACAGACACACTAAAACACACCACCAGATGAGGCCCTACCCAACAGAGGGACAAAATCCAGCCCACCCACCAGAAAACAGGCACCAACCCCCCCCCACCAGGAAGCCTACAAAACCCACTGAACCAACCTCACCCACTGGGGGCAGACACCAAAAATAAGATGAACTACGAACCTGCAGCCTGTGAAAAGGAGACACAAAACACAGTAAGTTAAGCAAAATGAGAAGAAAGAGAAATATGCAGCAGATGAAGGAACAAGATAAAAACCCACCAGACCAAACAAATGAAGAGGAAATAGGCAGTCTATCTGAAAAAGAATTCAGAGTAATGATAGTAAAGATGATCCAAAATCTTGGAAATAGAATGGAGAAAATACAAGAAACATTTAACAAGGACCTAGAAGAACTAAAGAGCAAACAAAGAATAATGAACAACACAATAAATGAAATTAAAAATACTCTAGAAGGAATCAATAGCATAATAACTGAGGCAGAAGAACGAATAAGGGACCTGGAAGATAGAATAGTGGAAATAACTGCTGCAGAGCAGAAAAAAGAAAAAGGAATGAAAAGAATTGAGGACAGTCTCAAAGACCTCTGGGACAACATTAAACACACCAACATTCGAATTATAGATGTCCCAGAGGAAGAGAAGAAAGGGTCTGAGAAAATATTTGAAGAGATTATTGTTAAAAACTTCCCTAACATGGGAAAGGGAATAGTCAGTCAATTACAGGAAGTGCAGAGAGTCACATACAGGATAGATTCAAGGAGAAACACACCCAAAACACATATTGATCAACCTATCAAAAATTAAATACAAAGAAAAAATATTAAAAGCAGCAAGGGAAAAGCAACAAATAACATACAAGGGAATCCCCATAAGGTTAACAACTGATCTTTCAACAGAAACTCTGCAAGCCAGAAGGGAGTGGCAGGACATATTTAAAGGGATGAAAGGAAAAAACCTACAACCAAGATTACTCTACCCAGCAAGTATCTCATTCAGATTTGATGGAGAAATTAAAACCTTTACAGACAAGCAAAAGCTAAGAGAATTCAGCACCACCAAACCAGCTTTACAACAAATGCTAAAGGAACTTCTCTAGAGAGGAAACACAAGAGAAGGAAAAGACCTACAATAACAAACCCAAAACAATTAAGAAAATGGTAATAGGAACAAACATATCGATAACTACCTTAAATGTAAGTGGATTAAATGCTCCAACCAAAAGACATAGACTGCCTGAATGGATACAAAAACAAGACCCGTATATACGCTATCTACAGGAGACCAACTTCAGACCTAGGAACGCGTACAGACTGAAACTGAGGGGATGCAAAAAGATATTTCATGCAAATGGAAATCAAAAGAAAGCTGGAGTAGCAATTCTCATATCAGACAAAATAGACTTTAAAACAAAGACTATTACAAGAGACAAAGAAGGACACTACATAATGATCAAGAGATCAATCCAAGAAGAAGATATAACAATTGTAAATATTTATGCACCAAACATAGGAGCACCTCAATACATAAGGCAAGTGCTAACAGCCATAAAAAGGGGAAATCGACAGTAACACAATCATAGTAGGGCACTTTAACACCCCACTTTCACCAATGGAGCGATCATCCAAAATGAAAATAAATAAAGAAACACAAAATTTAAATGACACATTAAACAAGATCGACTAAATTGATATTTATCACACATTCTATCCAAAAACAACAGAATTCACTTTCTTCTCAAGTGCACGTGGAACATTCTCCAGGATAGATCATATCCTGGGTCACAAATCAAGCCTCAGGAAATTTAAGAAAATTGAAATTGTATCAAATATCTTTTCCGACCACAAAGCTATGAGGCTAGATATCAATTACAGAGGAAAAAATTGTAAAAATGCAAACACATGGAGGCTAAACAATATGTTACTAAATAGCCAACAGATCACTGAAGCAATCAAAGATGAAATCAAAAAATACATAGAAACAAATGACAATGAAAACATGATGATCCAAAATCTATGGGATGCAGCAAAAGCAGTTCTAAGAGGGAAGTTTATAGCAATACAATCCTACCTCAAGAAACAAGAACCATCTCAAATAAACAACCTAAGCTTACACCTAAAGCAATTAGAGAAAGAAAAACAAAATAACTCAAAGTTAGCAGAAGGAAAGAAAACATAAAGATCAGATCAGAAATAAATGAAATAGAAATGAAGGAAACAAAGCAAAGATTAATAAAACTAAAAGCTGGTTCTTTGAGAAGATAAACAAAATTGATAAACCACTAGCCAGACTCATCAAGAAAAAGAGGAGAAGACTCAAATCAGCAGAATTAGAAATGAAAAAGGAGAAGAACAACTGACATTTCAGAAATACAAAGGATCATGAGAGATTACCACAAGTAACTATATGCCAATAAAATGGACAACCTGGAAGAAACGCACAAATTCTTAGAAAAGCACAACCTTCCACTACTGAACCAGGAAGAAATAGAAAATATAAACAGACCTATCACAAGCATTGAAATTGAGACTGTGATTAAAAATCTTCCAACAAACAAAAACCCAGGACCAGATGCCTTCACAGGCACATTCTATCAAACATTTAGAGAAGAGTTAACACCTAACCTTCTCAAACTCTTCAAAAATATAGCAGAGGGAGGAACACTCCCAAACCCATTCTATGAGGCCACCATCACCCTGATACCAAAACCAGACAAAGATGTTACAAAAAAAGAAAACTACAGGTCAATATCACTGATGAATATAGATACAAAAATCCTGAACAAAATACTAGCAAACAGAATCCAACAGCACATTAAAAGGATCATACACCATGATCAAGTGGGATTTATCCCAGGAGTGCAAGGATTCTTCAATATACACAAATCAAACAATGTGATACACCATATTAACAAATTGAAGGAAAAAAACCATATGATCATCTCAATAGATGCAGAAAAAGCTTTTGACAAAATTCAGTGCCCATTTATGCTAACAACCCTCCAGAAAGTGGGCACAGAAGAAACCTACCTCAACATAATAAAGCCATATATGACAAACCCACAGGAAACATCATTCTCAATGGTGAAAAACTGAAAACATTTCCTCTAATATCAGGAACAAGACATGGGTGCCCACTCTCACCACTATTATTCAACATAGTTTTGGAAGTTTTAGCCACAGAAATCAGAGAGGAAAAAGAAATTAAAGGAATCTAAATTGGAAAAGAAGAAGTAAAACTGTCACTGTTTTCATATGACATGATACTACACATAGAGAATCCTAAAGATGCTACCAGAAAACCACTAGAGCTAATCAATGAATTTTGTAAAGTTGCAAGATACAAAGTCAATGCACAGAAATCTCTTGCATTCCTATATATTAACAACAAAAAATCTGAAAGAGAAATTGAGGAAACACTCCCATTTACCATTGCAACAAAAAGAATAAAATACCTAGGAATAAACCTACCTAAGGAGGTAAAAGACCTGTACTCAGAAAACTATAAGACACTGATGAAAGAAATCAAAGATGATACAAACATATGGAAAGATATACCATGTTCTAGGATTGGAAGAATCAACATTGTGCAAATGATTATACTACCCAAAGCAACCTACAGATTCAATGCCATCCCTATCAAACTACCAAGGGCATTTTTCACAGAACTAGAACTAAAAATTTTACAATTTGTATGGAAACACAAAAGACCCTGAATAGCCAAAGCAATCTTGAGAAAGAAAAACAGAGCTGGAGGAATCAGGCTCCCTAACTCCAGACTATACTAAAAAACTACAGTAATCAAGACAGTATGGTACTGGCACAAAAACAGAAATATAGATCAATGGAACAGGATAGAAAGCCCAGAGATAAACCCATGCACATATGGTCACCTTATCTTTGATAAAGGAGGCAAGAATATACAATGGAGAAAAGACAGCCTCTTCAATAAGTGGTGCTGGGAAAACTGGACAGCTACATATAAAAGAATGAAATTCGAGCACTCCCTAAACCATACACAAAAATAAACTCAAAATGGATTAAAGACCTAAATGTAAGACCAGACACTATAAAACTCTTAGAGGAAAACATAGGTAGAACACTCTATGACATAAATCACAGCAACATCCTTTTTGACACACCTCCTAGAGAAATGGAAATAAAACCAAAAATAAACAAATGGGACCTAATGAAACTTAAAAGCTTTTTGCACATCAAAGGAAACCATAAACAAGACAAAAAGACAACCCTCAGGATGGGAGAAAATATTTACAAATAGAGCAACTGACAAAGGATTAATCTCCAAAATATACAAGCAGCTCTTGCAGCTCAATATCAAAAAACAAACAACCCAATCCAAAAATGGGCAGAAGACCTAAATATACATATCTCCAAAGAAGATATACAGATTGCCAACAAACACATGAAAGGATGCTCATCATCACTAATCATTAGAGAAATGCAAATCAAAACTACAATGAGGTATCACCTCACACAAGTCAGAATGGCCATCATCAAAAAATTTACAAATAATAAATGCTGGAGAGGGTGTGGAGGAAAGGGAACCCTCTTGCACTGTTGGTGGGAGTGTAAATTGATGCAGCCACTATGGAGAACAGTATGGAGGCTCCTTAAAAAACTAAAGATAGGACTACCATATGACCCCGCAATTCCACTACTGGGTAAATACCCTGAAAACACCATGATTCAAAAATAGTCATGTACCACAATGTTCATGTAGCACTATTTACAATAGCCAGGTCATGGAAGCAACCTAAGTGTCCACTGACAGATGAATAGATAAAGAAGATGTGGCACATATATACAATGTAATATTATTCAGCCATAAAGAGAAATGAAATTGAGTTATTTGTAGTGAGGTGGATGGACTTAGTGACTGTCATATAGAGTGAAGTAAGTCAGAAAGAGAAAAACAAATACCGTATGCTAACACATGTATATGGACTCTAAAAAAAAAAAACAATGGTTCTGATGAGCCTAGGGGCAGGACAGGAATAAAGACTCAGACATAGAGAATGGACTTGTGGACATGGGGATGGGGGAAGTGTAAGATGGGACGAAGTGAGAGAGTAACATTGACATATATACACTACCAAATGTAAAATAGATAGCTAGTGGGAAGCAGCTGCATAGCAAAGGGAGTTCAGTTCAGTGCTTTGTGACCACCTAGAGGGATGGGATAGGGAGGGTGGAAGGGAGGCACAAGAAGGAGGGGGTATGGGGATATATGTATATGTATAGCTGATTCACTTTGTTATACAGCAGAAACTAACACAATATTGTAAAGCAATTATACTCCAATAAAGATGTAAAAAAAAATAATAAGACAATAAAAAAAAGTTATTCCTTTCGATCATCCCACCTGCTATGTATAAGAACCCCAGTGTTTTCACACTCTTACTAACATCTAATATGTTTTTATACTTATTGAATTATGCCAATCTGGTAAGCAAGAGTGGTATAACATTGTAATTTCCATTGCCTTTTATACTTGACTGTCAGTGTTACTTGACAGGGTGGAAACTTTAGAGATCACATTCCCTTTTCATCTTTAGAGGTTAGGGTCATGGCTTCAACGAACTTCTAGCACTTCATGTTACTGTGGAGCTATTGATGATGTTTTCTCCTAGAGAAGACTTCAACTTTTTGCCTGATTAAGGAGTCATTCATTATCTTTCAAGTGCAGTAACTTCAATAGAATATGCCTGTTGCCTAATACGTGTTTATCTTTTTCTGGAATCTAGTATGTCCTTTAAATATGTAACTTTACATTTTCTTTTACTTAAGGATATTTTCTTGACTCATATTTTCAGATATATTTTCAGTTCCATGATTTCATTAAATTTTTAGGGATACGATAATGTTTATTTATACTTTTCTCTCTAATCCTTTCGAGCTCTTGCTCACTTCCATTTCATTTGCTTTTTTTGAGTTGCTCATAGCATCTGCATCCTTTAGTATCAATTATTGTGATTTCAGCAGTGTCTAGCTTTTGTGTACGTGTTTGTTCTGGTTCCATTTCATCTATTTTGCTGTGATGATTTTTAATCTTCTATTTATTTTCTGTATTTTGCCAACTCATATTTCTTTTTGTAGTCCTCTCACATGTTTCCTAATCTCTTGTATATCTTTGTGGTGCTTTTGTTTTGTGAAAACAATTGTTCTAAGTCATATTTCACAAGATATATTTAGTAACAACTTTCTCTGTTCTATGAAAAATCGTTTTGTTTTTTCTAGAGTGTTCCATATCTATCATTTGTTTTTTGTGTTCTCTTCCTTCTTTTTAAATAGATTTTTGCATAGATACTAGCTAGCTCTTTTTTTTTCTCTTAAGAATTCACCTTTTTCATTTTGACTATTTTCAGAATATATGTAGAGAAGTGACCAAGTCATGTGACAGTCTAGAAAGACAGAATTATATGTCCTTTTATCCTTATGTCTCCCCGGTCTTCCAAAATCAATTCTGCAGAGCTGCTCCTAATGTGCATTTTCCTCATGTCTTCTACCTCATGTTCTGTTCCTGTGAATGCAGCATGTCTGTGAAGTTTCCCAGTGCAGCTCTCCTCCTCTCTCAGAACCAAATCCATGGAAGTTCACTGATGGTCTCCAGGCCCCAGTCCTGTGTTGTAAAGGAAAATATGTTGCTTTTGCAATAGCGTGTGCTACTTACGCTAGAAAGATGTGCTTTATCAATGCTTTCTGAGCTCCAAAGTCAGGGACATTCTGCAGCTTTGTAGCATAGTCTGAAGTCAGGGAGTGTGATACCTCCAGCTTTGTTCTTTTTTCTCAAGATTACTTTGGCAATTCAAGGTCTTTTGGGGTTCCATATAAATCTTAGGACTATTTGCTTAGTGAAATAAGTCAGACAAAGAAAGACAAATAACCTGTTATAACTTATATGTGGAATCTAAAAAATCAAACAAATGAATGTGTATAACAAAACAGAAACAGCCTCACAGATACAAAGAACAACCTAGTGGTTACCAGTGGGGATAGAGGAGGAGGGGGGTGCAAGATAGGGGTAGAGGCTAAAGAGATACAAATTACTATGTATAAAATAGATAAGCAACAAGGATATATGGTACAGCACAAGGAATACAGCCATTGTTTTGTAATAACTTTAAATGGAGTATAATGTATAAAAATGTTGAATCACTGTTATATACCTGAAACTAATACAATATTGTAAATCAACTATACTTTAATAAAAATAAATAAATAAATATTAAAATCATGAACATTCTTTTCCCATGTCCCTCTCTACCTCTGTTTCATGTTTACTGATTTGGGCAGCCCCCTCTTATTTTGTTGTTCAGGAATTTAAGTGGTCTGCATGCTTCAACAAAATATTAAATTTACATTTTTATTTCTTATTTTTCCAGTTACTTTTTCATATTTAATAGAATAAGTAGGAAATGAAGGCTTTAATCAGCCATGTGAAAACTGGAAACATTTTAGTGTCTTTTTAAGGAAATATTTTATACCATATTTTCTTTATTGTAATTGCTCTATCAAGACTACCTATTCTTCTTGGATCAATTTTAATACTTTACATTTTTCTAGAAACTATTTCATCTAGATTCTAGATTTTTTTAATGTATGTGCTATTATACATCTATCTTTTTTCAATGAAAAAAGTTTTCTCCTTATTTGTCATATTTACTTATTCTTTTTCCGTCAACTAACTTGCAAAGTAGGTTGGTATGGATTTTTTCAAACTACCATATATATTTTTATATTTTAAATATTATTTAAGAATTTTTTTTCTTTAAAAATTCTCCTATTTTACTTGCATTTTGCTCATTCTGCTTCTAGATTTTGAATATAATACTTTATTTTAAACCACATTTTTTTTTTCAAATAATGCTTTGGAGCTTCTAAAATTAACTCTGATTATTGCTTTTGCTCTCTCTCATAGGAATTGCTGAATAGTATTCTCACCGATTTTAAAAGAATCTTTTTTATTGAATATAGTTGATTTACAATATTATATTATTTTCAGGTGTACAGCATAGTTATAGGAAAAGAGTTTCTAATATCAATTTTGATTCTCAAAATTTTTTTTTAAAGCTGATAAAGAATTGTAACAGTTATCTATTTTTTAAAATTTCTATGTAAATAGATTAAGTTGGCTATTATTTCATTATTCATTTCTTAATTTATTGCATTGTGATTTAAGGATATAGCCTGAGTAATATCCATTTTTTATTCTTTTGTTTTTTTATTTTTGTTTGTCAATTTATTGAGACACTGATTGATGCCTAATATATAGTAAACGCTTTGTAGGTATTTCAATAATTTTAGAAAATAATGAATATTCTTAATTTGGGTTATATACTTCTATGCTTAGTAAATAAATGTTGCTCATTGTGCCTTTTAAATCTTCTATACTTGGTTAGTTAGTGTCCAAGAAAGAAGTATTAAAATGTTATAGAATATTGAAGAATGGTTCAAAAAATGAAGGAATCGTTATGTGCCAACAAGAAAACTCCTCAAGATATAAGTGCTAAAACCAAGTTTTGGAACACCTCCTACAGGTCTTTGCTCATATCTGACTCTCTTAGGGGAGCTGCTTGAGCATCCTATTTAAAGTTGCAACACTCTCCACTACACATACAAGAACTTCTCACGCTCTTTGCTTTTCCACAGCATTTAAACATATTCTACAATATTAAATGATTTAATTGTATGTTAAGTATATTGTTAATTGTCTGCTTTTCTCCACTAGGATGTAAGCCCCACCAGCCCAGTGATTTCTGTCTTTCTTGGTCACTGATGTATGCCAGTGCAAGGTACATGATGGGTAAGTGTCTAATAGATATATATTGAAAAATGTGTATGTATGTTATTGTAATTCATGTAAATACAAAATCCCAAACTATTTTGAAAACACATAATATGCAAATGCCTAGAAAAAGATCCATAAGTACACATGGAATTGTTAATTGTTTGATTCTAGGGTGGGATTGAAAAATCAAGGAGGCTTTTTACTTTTAACATGATATCCTTCCACATTTGATAATTTTTATAATCAAAAATGTGTAAGTTTTATGTATGTAATCACAAGGTTAAAAATTATATTTGGAATAATAAACAGCTCAGAATAAATAAAATGTTTTGATAAAGAGTTATAGATGAGGATTCTCCTTACCATATATGAAAATATAAGGTTCCTTTGTAGAATGGAACTGATAAAAGAATAGACCTACACACCATGGAACCAGGCAGATATCTGATATAAATTACTTAGCATAAATGAGAAAATACTATATAATAAAGGCATTTCAAATCAGGCAGGAATAGGAAAATGTGGGAATAATTATTGAGCTCTTGGGGGTAGGGGTAAAACAATGTGAATTTTGATCTCACATCAAAAAGGAAAATATAAATAGGTTTGTGAATATAGAAACAACACAGAAAACATCATAAATAAAGTTAAAAGTCCAATATTACCTTGGAAAAACATTTTGAGCAAATATAGAAGATATTGGATAGAGATTTTTATTAAACCAAGGTCGCGCACAACCAAACGAAAAGCACTAACACTCTGGTAAGTGAACAAAGCTCTTAGACATGCAGTACTGATTCATCCATAAACCACCAGTTTGGTTCTCTGCCTTAATGGACAAATGAGACATTTGCAGATGATTACTTTACACTGAGTGACCCTGAGTAGTCTGAAATTTACAAACAGTATACTTGCAAAATTTTTAAACCGCTTTAAGATCATAGGAGTACTGGTCTTTTCATAAGCCAAGACTTCTTACATTTATTTTTATTGTAGTTTAAACACAAATCAAGGATGCCGGTTCAATGTCAGGCCTGTGCAAAGTAAACTGGGACAAGAAGTTTTTTAATTGCTCAGAACAGGGAGAATCTCTCTCTCTATCATCCCTGTCAATAATAATTAGCCCTCTCTAAAAAGGGTGTTGCAGATACACAGTCAAAATGATTCTTGAAGGGAGGATATAATTTAGCTTACAGAAATCCATTACCAACAAATAACTACTTGTGGAGGAAAAATACAACAAAGCACCACATTTGGAAGTGATAATCACGGTAAATAGCACCCCAAGCCTAGACTCGGTCTTATATAAGAAACTATCATATTGTCAATTACGTAATATTTTCTCAGTGATAACACTTTGAAATGGAGAAATACAAAACTGGGAGGAGAAAAGGAGTCACTCTCAGTCACCCCTCTGTCCCCCTTCCCTGCCTCCACAGCTCCCCAAACAAAACTACACAAGAGAAAATCCAACCTTCCTGTAAAAATGATTTTTCTGGCTCACTTTCATAAGAGACCTGGAAATAATATAGCATCAGTTTATAAACCAGACAGGGCCTGGCCCGGTGTGTCAACATAAAAAATCAATCCAGGAGTCCCAACCCTGCTTTGTGGCCTTTAGGGCTGCTTCAGAAATCAATCCTGGAGAAGAAGAAAAGGGCAGTGCCACAAGGCTCGGGAACACACACCTCAAATCAACAGCTGATGCCTCCAGAGACTTTGCAATTTGAGTTCTAACTGTGGATTCAAGAGCGAGAATTGTCCTGGCCAAACATGCATGCTTTTTTGAGGTGATGCCATTTTTTTTTTTTCAGACTGACATTTTTGAGGACTTCGTGGGTTAGGTACTGAGCGAAAGGTTTACATGAATTACCTCATTTCACCTCCACAATAGCCCTTTGAGGTAGATGTTATTATAATTCCCCTTTACAGAAAGGAATAAAGATACTTAAGGTAAGTCAGTTGGCTAAGGTACTGATCTGGTAAGTGAAGTTAGCCCTTTTTATCTTAAGTGTTTAGAAAATAAAACCTTTTTCTGGCATCTTTGTATTCATTTGTTTGGACAGCCAGAGCAAAGTACCACAGACTGGGTGGCTTAAACAACAACGATTTACTGTCTCAAAGTTCTGGAAGCTGGAAATCCACGACAAGGTGTTGGCAGGGTTGGTGTCTTCTGAGGCCTCTGTCCTGGGTTTATAAACAGCCGTATAATCCCTGTGTTTTCATATGATCTTCCCTTCATGTGTCTCTGTCTCCTAATTTTCTCTTCTTCTAAGAACACCAGTCATATTGGATTATGACCCATCCTAATGACCTCATACAACCTAATTACCTCTTTCAAGGTCCTATATCCAAATGTACTCACATTCTGAGGTATTAAGTTAGGACTTTTAATATGAATGTTGGTGGGGGGTGGGGGGACACATCTCAGCCCGTAACAATCTTCATTATTGTAATTTTTATAGACTTGCCATTTAATGTTTTAGAAGACAATGACCATAACCTGTAAGTCCAACTCTTTGCCTATCCCATAAAAAAAAATCTGATTTTGGCTGGAGAAAAACCTACAACACACTAGCTGACTGGTCTCACTTTGCATTGTTCTTGACATTCAAGGTAGTTAGGGTGACCCAAAAATCGTACGGTATGTACTCATCCAGTGGCTCTGAAATGTCAGTGTGCATCAGAATCCCTGGAGGATTTGCTGGGTTCACCCTCAGAAGTAAGGTTTGAAGTGGGTCTAAAGCAAGTCCTTGAGAATTGCATTTCTAACAAGTTTTCAGGTTGTGTGGATACTGCTGGTCTGAGGATCACCCCTTGAGAACCACAGTCCTAGTTCATTTCCAGTCCACTCTCTTAGGTGACTCTTCCACACCTACTGTTTTTAAAACCACCAACCTGCCCATCTTCACTCTCAGCTCATGATCTCTCTCTTTCACTGAGAGGTGAATCAATCAGAAGAGAACTTGCTTAGACTCCCTTTACTGCCTTTCCTCACCCACCATTGGCATACGTACTCACTCAGCCTTCCTGGCTGTTTTGAAAGATGAATTTTCAGTGTTCTTTCTAGAACCAATCCCTCCACCTGTGTACTAGATCCCAAGCCCTGTTGCACACTCTAAAGCATTAGTCCATGTGTTTTCCCGTCTCTCTTACATTGTCAACCTTTTTCTCTTCACTAACTCATCTGCATCAGAACATAAACATTCTATTAATCCTCCCATCTGAAAAGCAAAATCTAAACCAGAAAACACACCTTTTACTGGACTCGCTCTTCCCATCAGCTATCACACTATTTTTTCTAGTTTTTGTAACAAAGCACCTAGAAGGCGTGGTCTATACTCAGTCTATCCAGTTTCTCTCCTTCTAATCTCTCATAAACCCACTGTAACAAGACCTTCACTCCAAGGTCACAGAAAACCTCTAGGTTGCTAAATCTCATGACCCAACTTTAGGCCTCTGATATTTTACACCATTTGACAGATACGACATTCCTTATTAATACACTTATTTTGGCTTCTAGAGCATCACACTTAACTTGTAATGGGTTAATTATTTTCATTTAAAATATATTAGTGATGAAAATGTCAAAAAGTCCTCAGCTTTTTTGATAATATGGTAAATAAAATAGCTATGATCCATATTTTTAAAAAAGTCTTTGGGGTCTTCCATGACTTTTTAAAACTATAAAGAGATCCTGACACCAAAGGTTTGAGAAACACTGCAATCTCGAATGCCCCTGGTTTTTGAGATTTCCGTAGTTCAGTGCCTTCCATATCACTCTATCTCTAGTGTTTACACTGAGTTTTGTAAAAGGAGGGTTATGCATTGTGTAATGTGGATGATGAGGATGTGATTCTTAGAAAGACACCACCATACCCAGAAAATACAAATATCTTTCATGTAGCTGAGGTTTAGATTTTTATCTTCATGGAGGAAGGAACAACACAGAGAAGGGACAAATCTTGCAGGGTCTCAAATCTTACAAGTTCCCCAGCTGCCAAGTCCCCATCAGGTTCTTTGAAAAGTGTTCATTTGCCAGTGTAAACTGTTTGGAGACTTCATTATAGCCGTGCCTTCTTACCAAAGGCAAACAACCAGCAACATGTTGGAGGATTTGTTGAAAGTGTGGGTAAATTAGAGTTTTTGTTGCCATGTGAATGATTCCCCTGGCAGGCCTGAGCTTTAAGCCTAAAGATCTGTTATTCGAAATAGAAACTCTATAAATACTTATTGATTAATTTGGTTGATTGACTGAAGAAATAACAAAAATTATAGATCAAGGAGAAATGATATATGTCAAATTGTCACAGCTGTGTAAATATCCTGAAAGAGATGATTTGGTTTTGAGTGAAGTTTATGCAATATTAGTAATGTAATATTAGGAATGAATAATTTAAGACAAATTATAGTCACAGTAATTTTTTAAAAACCTATTCCCACAGTGGTAAAAGCTATGAGATTATGTCATTCACTTTGGCAAATATCTTATATCTCTTGAATTATTATAAACGGGGACACAAAAAGCTCAGGTTTTCAAAGATGAATGATTCAAAATAGCGTTATTTTAATTACACAAATAAAGGTTCCCAAGAACTATACAGCAAACTGATAAAAGTTGGTTCTCTAACCTGGCAAGAACATATACTGCCTTCCTTTAGCAGGGAAAAAAAGAAAAAAAAAAATTACTGATAGTTAAATTATACTGAAATATTGCAAGAAAGAAAGAAAGAAAGAAAGAAAGAAAGAAAGAACAAAAGGAAGGAAGGAAGGAAGGAAGAAGGAAGGAAGAAGGAAGGAAGGAAGGAAGAATTAGGTGATGCATAAAACATAGTTTTTAGTGTTTCTCCTTGAGTTTCAAAACACAATGCAGCCATTGTTTCTTTTCCAGGAAGCCAAAAAATATTACTATTTGCAAACTAGGCAAATAACATCAAGAGAAAAATATATATTTCTCTTTATTTTCTCTGCCATTGAAATTCAACTAACATTAGCAGAGAAGAATCCTTTAATACATAACAAGTCACAGTGCTCTATGAACTTTATTCTATATCAACCTAAACAGGGAAATTATAATTCTGACTCTTCACTCTTCTTTACACCTTTTTAAAAATATGCTAATGTGAAGCTTTCAGAGATAAAATGTTGCAATCCATTCTTTCCAAATCCAAAGAACTATTTGCCTATGAAAAGAAATCCCACCAAATTAAAGACATTATCCTAGAGAAATAGTAAAATACTCTTTCTGCTAGATAAAGAAATCAACTCCCACAGATTATTCTAGCACCTGCATATAAATGGTCTTCTCAATCTGTATCACATTTACAACCTCTCCACCACACAGTGTAGCTGTGTAGGAACAGAGTCTGTGACTTCTTAGTCCTAGGACCCAGAGACTGCCTGGTTCAAAATAAGTTCAACAAATATTGTTAAATCGAAAAATTAAATGCTGCCATCTGAATATTCAACATTACCACAAATTCACCATTTTTGTCTCCCATTGTTACCTATCTTCATTGATTGCTTTATCACCTATCATTTTCAAGGGGAAAAATGTTGGCTTCCATGACTGCACACCCTCCCACTCCGAACTTTATGTCCAATTAATTAACAAGTCCAACAGACTGCAAATTCTCTATTGGTACACAAATTCAGGTTTCATTACTACTTACCAAAATATTACTTTAGACTCACTCACTTTTCCTAGTGTAATGCTTTCTCCAACTCATTTTATTATAAAGTTGGCAGTATTTGCTTTCTAAAAGGTGGAAAAATGAAGTATAATTGATATGCTAAGAAAGGAGAAAAATAGAATCATAAAATGTTCAGTTAAAACCACAAAAGGGAGAAGAAAAGTGGAAGACAAAAATAAGAACAAAGAACAAGGGCAATAAAGAGAAAACAATAACAAATACAAATATGATAGATATTAATCCAACTATATCAATAATCACTTTGAACACCTATGGTCTAAATACACCAGTTAAAAGACAGATTTATCAGTGTAGATCACAAAACAAGACCCAACTATATTTTGTCTACAAGAAATCTACTTTAAATATAAAAACATGCATTGATTAAAAGCAAATGGACGAAGAAAAATATATCATTCTAATACTAATCAAAAGAAAGCAGTAGCTAGATTAATTTCAGAAAGAGTAAAAAGTAAAAAATGTTATCAGGGATAAAGAAGACAATTTCCCCCAAAAAATAACAATTCTTAACATATGAGCACCTAACAACAGTGTCAAATTACTTGAGGCAAAAACTGATAGAACTGCAAGGAGAAATATATGAATGCACTCTCACAGTTGAAGACTTCAATGTCTCTCTTTCATAAATGGACCAATCTAGCAGATAGAAAATCAGTAAGAACATAGTTGAACACCATCAACTATAAACTGTATGTAATAACACCTATAGACTACTGCTATAGACTAACAAACAAGAGCAGAATAAACATTTTTTCTCAAGTTCACATGGAACATTCACCAAGATAGGCCACACTCTGAGCTATAAACACACTTTAAAAAATTAAAAAAAATAGAAACCATACAATGACCATTTTTATACTACAATAGAATTAAACTAGAAATTAATAACAGAAAGATAACTGGAAAACCACAAAATACATGGAGATTAAACAACAAACTCCTAAACATAACACATGGGTCAAAGAGGAAATATCAAGAAAAATTTTTAAATATTTTGAACTAAATGAAAATGAAACTCATCAAAATTTATGGGATACACTGAAAGTGGTGCTTAGAGGAAAATTTATAGCATTGAATATATATATTTAAAAAAAAGAAAGATCTAAAAAAAAAATTTAAGTTTCTGCTAGAAAAAGAAAAGAAAATTAAATCCAAACTAAGAAGAAGAAAATAAATAAGAAGAATTAAAGCAGAAATCAATAAAATTGGAAACAGGAAATAACAGAGAAAAACAACAAAACCAAAAGCTGGTTCTTGAAAAGAGCAATAAAATCAATAAGGCTCTAGAGAGGCCTTTTTTTCATAGCAAAACCAAGAAGAAATACAATCCTCCAGCCTGTGGAACGAAAACCTCATTCACAGAAAAAAAGACAAAATGAAAAGTCAGAGAACTGTGTACCAGATGGAAGAACAAGATAAAACCCCAGAAAAACAACTAAATGAAGTGGAGATAGGCAATCTTCCAGAAAAGAATTCAGAAAAAAGATAGTGAAGATGATCCAGGACCTCGGAAAAAAAATGGAAGCAAAGATCAAGAAGATGCAAAAAAAGTTTAACAAACACCTAGAAGAATTAGAAAACAAACACCTAGAAGAATTAAAGAACAAACAGAAAGAGATGAACAATAACAGTAACTGAAATGAAAAATACACTAGAAGGAATCAATAGCAGAATAACTTAGGCAGAACAGATAAATTACCTGGAAGACAGAATTGTGGAATTCACTGCCGTGGAACAGAATAAAGAAAAAAGAATGAAAGGAAATGAAGACAGACTAAGAGACCTCTAGGAAAACATTAAATGCACCAACATTCACATTATAGGAGTCACAGAAGGAGAAGAGAGAGAGAAAGGGACCCGAGAAAATATTTGAAGAGATTATAGTCTAAAACTTCCCTAACATGTGAAAGGAAATAGCCACCCAAGTCCAGGAAGCCCAGAGAGTCCCAGGCAGGAGAAACACGCTGAGACACATAGTAATCAAATTGGCAAAAATTAAAGACAAAGAAAAATTATTAAAAGCAAAAAGGGGAAAAGGACAAATACATACAAGGGAACTGCCATAAAGTTAACAGCTGATTTCTGAGCAGAAACTGTACAAGCCAGAGGGAGTGGCATGACATATTTAATGTGATGAAAAGGAAGAATCTACAACCAAGATTACTCTACCCAGCAAAGATCTCATTCAGATTTGACAGAGAAATCAAAAGTTTTACAGACAAACAAAAGCTAAGAGAATTCAGAACCACGAAACCAGCTCTACAACAAATGCTAAAAGAACTTCTCTAGGCAGGAAACACAAGAGAAGAAAAAGACCTACAAAAACAAACCCAAAACAATTAAGAAAATGGTAATAGGAACATACATATCGATAATTACCTTAAATGTGAATGGATTAAATGCCCCAACCAAAAGACGCAGACTGGCTGAATGGATACAAAAACAAGACCCATATATATGCTGTCTACAAGAGACCCACTTCAGACCTAGGGACACATACAGACTGAAAGTGAGGGGATGGAAAAAGATATTCCATGCAAATGGAAATCAAAAGAGAGCTGGAGAAGCAATACTCATATCAGATAAAATAGGCTTGAAAATAAAGAATGTTACAAGAGACAAGGAAGGACACTACATAATGATCAAGAGATCAATCCAAGAAGAGGATATAACAATTATAAATATATATGCACCTAATAGAAGCACCTCAATATAAAGGCAAATGTTAACAACTATAAAAGAGGAAATCAACAGTAACACAATAATAGTGGGGGACTTTAACACCTCAGTTACAACAATGGAGAGATCATCCAGACAGAAAACTAATAAGGAAACACAAGCTTTAAATGATACAACAGACCAGATAGATTTAATTGATATTTATAGGACATTCCATCCGAAAACAACAGATCATGCTTTCTTCTCAAGAGCATTTGGAACATTCTCCAGGATAGATCATATTCTGGGTCACAAATCAAGCCTCCATAAATTTAAGAAAATTGAAATCATATCAAGCATATTTTCCAACCACAATGTTATGAGATTAGAACTAAATGACAGGGAAAATAGAAAACAAAAACACATGGAGGCTAAACAATGCATTACTAAATAACCAAGAGATCACTAAAGCAATCAAAGAGGAAATCAAAAATTACCTAGAGACAAATGACAACGAAACCATGACAATCCTAAACTTATGGGATGAAGCAAAAGCAGTTCTAAGAGGGACGTTTATAGAAATACAATCCTACTTCAAGAAAAAAGAAAAATCTCAAAAAAACAATCTAACCTTACACCTAAAGGAACTAGAGAAAGAAGGACAAACAAAACCTAAAGTAAGTAGAAGAAAAGAAATCATAAAGATCAAGTGGAAAAAAAATGAAATAGAAACAAAGAAAACAATGGCAAAGATCAATAAAACTAAAAGCTGGTTCTTTGAGAAAATAAATAAAATTAATAAAACTTTAGCCAGACTCATCAAGAAAATGAGGGAGAGGACTCAAATTAATAAAATTAGAAATGAAAAAGAAGAAGTTACAATGGACACCACAGAAATACAAAGCATCATAAGAGACTACCACAAACAACTCTGTGCAAATAAAATGGACAACCTGGGAGAAATGGACAAATTCTTACAGAGGTATAACCTTCTAAGACTGAACCAGGAAGAAATAGAAAATATGAACAGACCAATCACAAGCACTGAAATTAAAACTGTGATTAAAAATCTTCCAAGAAACAAAAGTCCAGGACCGGATGGCTTCACAGGTGAATTCTATCAAACATTTAGAGAAGAACTAACACGCAGCCTTCTCAAACCCTTCCAAAAATCTTCAGAGGAAGAAACACTCCCAAACTCATTCTGTTAGGCGACCATCACCCTGATACCAAAACCAGGCAAAGATACTACAAAAAAAAAAGAATATTACAGACCAATATGACTGATGAATATAGATGCAAAAATCCTCAACAAAATACTAGCAAACAGAATCCAACAACACATTAAAAGGATCATACACCATGATCAAGTGGGATTTATCACAGAGATGTAAAGATTCTTCAATATACGCAAATAATTCAATGTGATACACCATATTAACAAATTGAAGGATAAAAAACATATGGTAATCTCAATAGATGCAGAAAAAGCTTTTGACAAAATTCAACACCCATTTATGATAAAAACCCTCTAGAAAGTGTAGAAAGTGGGCACAGAGGGAACCTACCTCAACATAATAAAGGCCATATATGACAAACCCACAGCAAACATCATTCTCAATGGTGAAAAACTGAAAGCATTTCCTCTAAGATCAGGAAAAGACGAGAGTGCCCACTCTCGCCACTATTATTCAACATAGTTTCGGAAGTCCTAGACACAGCAATCGGAGAAGAAGAAGAAATAAAAGGAATCCAAATTGGAAAAGAAGAAGTAAAACTGTCACTTTGGCAGATGGCATGATACTATACACAGAGAATCCTAAAGATGCCACCAGAAAAAATACTAGAGCTAATCAATGAAGTTGGTAAAGTTGCAGGATACAAAATTAATGCATAGAAATCTCTTGCATTCCTATACACTAACAAGGAGAAATCTGAAAGAGAAATTAAGGAAACAATCCCATTCACCATTGCAACAGAAAGAGTAAAATACCCAGGAATAAACCTACCTAAGGTGGTAAAAGACCTGTACTCAGAAAATTATAAGACACTGATGAAAGAAATCAAACATGACACAAACAGATGGAGAGATATGCCATGTTCTTGGCTTTAAAGAATCAACATTGTGAAAATGATTATACTACCCAAAGCAATCTACAGATTCAGTGCAATCCTTATTAAACTACCAATGGCATCTATCACAGAACTAGAACAAAAAATTTCACAATTTGTACGGAAACACAAAAGTCCCTGAACAGCCAAAGCAATCTTGAGAAAGAAAAACAGAGCTGGAGGAATCAGGCTCCAGTACTTCAGACTATACTGCAAAGCTACAGTAATCAAGACAGCATGGTACTGGAACAAAAACAGAAATATAGATCAATGGAACAGGATAGAAAGCCCAGAGATAAACCCATGCACATATGGTCACCTTATTTTTGATACAGGAGGCAAGAATATACAGTGGAGAAAACACAGCCTCTTCAATAAGTGGTGCTGGGAAAACTGGACAGCTACATGTAAAAGAATGAAATTAGAACACTCCTTAACATCATACACAAAAATAAACTCAAAATGGATTAAATGTAAGGCCAGACACTATCAAACTCTTAGAGGAAAACATAGGCAGACACTCTATGACATAAATCACAGCAAGATCCGTTTTGACCCACCTCCTAGAGAAATGGATATAAAACCAAAAATAAACAAATGGGACCTAATGAAACTTAAAAGCTTTTGCACAGCAAAGGGAACCATAAACAAGACCAAAAGACAACCCTCAGAATGGGAGAAAATATTTGCATATGAATCAACGGACAAAGGATTAATCTCCAAAGTATATAAACAGCTCATGCAACTCAAAATTGAAAAAAGCAAACAACCCAATCAAAAAATGGGCAAAAGACGTAAATAGACATTTTACCAAAGAAGACATACAGATGGCCAAGAGGAACATGAAAACTGCTCAACATCACTAATTATTAGAGAAATTGCAAATCAAAACTACAATGAGGTTTCACCTCACGCTGGTTAGAATGGGCATCCTCAGAAAATCTACAAACAACAAATGCTGGGAAGAGTGTGTGGAAGAGGGAACCCTCTTGCACTGTTTGTGGAAATGTAAATTGATACAGCCACTATGGAGAACAGTATGGAGGTTCCTTAAAACACTAAAAGTAGAACTATCATATGACCCAGCAATCCTACTACTGGACATATACCCAGAGAAAAACGTAATTCAAAAAGACACATGAACCCCAGTGTTCATTGCAGCACGATTTACAATAGCCAGGACATGGAAACAACCTAAATGTCCATCGACAGATGAATGGATAAAGAAGATGTGGTACATATATATAATGGAATATTACTCAGCCATAAAAAGGAATGAAATTGGGTCATTTGTAGAGACGTGGATGGACCTAGACTGTCATACAGAGTGAAGTAAGTCAGAAAGGAAAAACAAATATCATATATTAATCCATATATGTGGAATCTAGAAAAATGGTACAGATGAATTCGTTTGCAAGGCAGAAATAGAGACACACAGGTAGAGAACAAACGTATGGACACCAAGTGGGGAAAGTGGGGTGGGAGAGGCGGGTGGGTTGAATTGGGAGTTTGGGATTGACATATATACACTAATATGTATAAAATAGATAACTAATAAGAGCCTGCTCTATAAAAAAATAAATAATTAAAATAAAATAAACATTTTTTAAAGTTAAAAAAAAAAAATCACTAAGCCTCCAGCCAGGCTAACTAAGAAAAAGAGAGAGGACACATATTACTAGTATCAGAAATGAGAGGGGACATCACTACAGATGCTACTGACATTAAAAGCATTATAAAGAAATACTATGAACAACAAAACGCCCACAAATTTGGTAACTCTTGGGCTACACACTGCAGGCCTGCATGTCTCAAGATCAAAGAAGGAGCCTGGAGTCAGTGACAGAGAAATCAGTGGTTTAATAGATGGAGGATCTTACACTTCCAAAGCAAGAGGGTCCTGGAGTAATACTCCAACGTGGACAGCAGATGGCAGGCAGGACATGGCAGCAGTCTTCTCTATCCCAGGAAGAGTGAGGTTATCAGTTACAGGGAGAACTGACATCAGGTTGGTTCATTGGCTACCAGGGAAATCAGCAGAAGAGCAGACCCTTCACTGCTCCTTTGATACACTATCATAGTGGAGACATTCTGATCTAAAGATTAGAATAATCACTAGCTGAGGCAGGGGGCAAGTACATAGGCATTTATTGATTAGGCTCTATGATTAAGATGGAAGGTCAGTTACATAAGTAGGGTGTAGGTGAACCAGGGGCTGGTTGAGCAGGGGATGTACAGAGAGCAAGAGAACAGCCATCTTGGGGGGCCTGATCATACAGTAATTTAGGTGAAATTGACTAATTCTTTGAAAGACACAATTTGCCAAAACTCACACAAGAAGAAATAGGAAACCTGATGAACCTATATCTAGTAAAGAAATTGAATCAATGATGAATAGCCTTCCAAAACAGAAAACACCAGTCCCAGATGGGTTCCCTGGTAACTTCTACCAAAAATTTAAGGAAGAAGTTATACTAATTGTCTACAATCTCTTTGAGAAGATTGAAACAGAGGAAATGTTTCCTAACTCATCCTATGAGGCCAACAGTGCCCTAATACCAAAACCACAGACATTACAAGAAAAGAAAACTACAGACCAATATTTCTCATGGACATAGATGGAAAAATTCTCAATGATAGCAAACAAAATTCAAAAGATATATATATAAAAAGAATTATACACCACAACCAAGTGGTATTTATCCCAGGCATGCAAAGCTGATTCAACATTTGAAAAATAATAATGTAATCCATCCCAACAACAGATTAAAAAAGATAAATTGCATGATCATATCAATAAATGCAGAAAAACATTTGACAAAATCCAACACTCATTTATTATAATAACTCTCATTAAATTAGGATTAGAGGGGAACTTTCTCAACTTGATAAAGACTACCTACAAAACTACAGCTAACATATATAATGGTGAGAAACTTAAATCTTTCTCACTAATATCGTATAAAAGGCAAGGATATCCCTTCTTACCACTCCTTTTTAACAAAATATTAAAAATCCTTGCTAATGCAATAAGGCAAGAAAAGAAAATAAAAGGTACACAGATTGGGAAGAAAGACCTAAAAATGTCTTTGTTCACACTTAACATGATCTTCTTTGTTGAAAATCAGAAACAATAATAATAATAAAAAACATTCTTGGAACTCATAAGCAATTGTAATAAGGTTGCAGGATACAAAATTAATATATAAAAGTCAATTTTCTTTTTTTTTCTTTAATTTTTTTTTTCACACACACACACTGTATTTTATTTTTACAAGAGATAAATAGACTGACACCAAGCACTGTACATGGATGACCACAACAAAAGCAACAATGATTGCAATTACCAAACATGAAACACACTCATACTATGTCATAATATTGACATTCAGTCCAGTAATCCTCCACTGTAACAGCTCCTTTACTTTGCAGTGAAAATTGATTTGTATATTCTTTGCCTCTGAGTCCTTGTGGGATTTTTTTTTTTTTTAATTCAGACAGAAAGTCAAAAAATTATACTCATCCTCACAGTTCACTCAGTCCCATGTAATTAATTTTTTTTTCATCTTGATCTTTTGTTAGCACTTTTATGAGTTCATCAGTTTTTCATTAGAGTTCTGAAAATGCTTATTCATTCAGTTCAGCAGTACAGTCAGTTACCAGAAACCTGTACTTGTCAGAGTCTTTTCCATGAATTTCTTGAAGATGAAACCCTTTTATAGGAACATATTTGCAAAATCATCAGAGTACACCCAGAACTGTCTGTAAATGACAAAAGACTTAAAAATGACCACGGTTAAAGATTTGATGAAAGTTCATAATAATGCAGTTGACAAGAAAATTAGTTATTTCTGAGATATACATTTTAAAGTAATAACTAGGATTATTAATTATAACATTATACCAGAACATATAAGATTTTTAGAAATTTCATGTAATGTCTGAAACATTTATATTAATATATTTCCATACATATTTCCATACAAATACAAATATAAGATTTTTAGAAATTTCATATAATATCTGAAACATTTTTATTAACATATTTCCATACAAATAACCCAATGAAAGTTTAGTATTAGTTGTTTTGTTTGTATTTTTATACTGCAGGTTCTTATTAGGCATCAATTTTATACACATCAGTGTATACATGTCAATCCCAATCGCCCAATTCAGCACACCACCATCCCCACCCCACCACAGTTTTCCCCCCTTGGTGTCCATATGTCCATTCTCTACATCTGTGTCTCAACTTCTGCCCTGCAAACTGGCTCATCTGTACCATTTTTCTAGGTTCCACATACATGCATTAATATACGATATTTGTTTTTCTCTTTCTGACTTACTTCACTCTGTATGACAGTCTCTAGATCCATCCACGTCTCAACAAATGACTCAATTTCGTTCCTTTTTATGGCTGAGTAATATTCCATTGTATATATGTACCACATCTTCTTTATCCATTCGTCTGTTGATGGGCATTTAGGTTGCTTCCATGACCTGGCTATTGTAAATAGTGCTGCAATGAACATTTGGGTGCATGTGTCTTTTTGAATTACGGTTTTCTCTGGGTATATGCCCAGTAGTGGGATTGCTGGGTCATATGGTAATTCTATTTTTAGTTTTTTAAGGAACCTCCATATTGTTCTCCATAGTGGCTGTATCAATTTACATTCCCACCAACAGTGCAAGAGGTTTCCCTTTTCTCCACACCCTCTCCAGCATTTGTTGTTTGTAGATTTTCTGATGATGCCCATTCTAACAGGAGTGAGGTGATACCTCATTGTAGTTTTGATTTGCATTTCTCTAATAATTAGTGATGTTGAGCATCTTTTCATGTGCTTCGTGGCTGTCTGTATATCTTCTTTGGAGAAATGTCTATTTAGGTCTTCTGCCCATTTTTGGATTGGGGTGTTTGTTTCTTTAATATTGAGCTGAATGAGCTGTTTATATATTTTGGAGATTAATCCTTTGTCCGTTGATTCATTTGCAAATACTTTCTCCCATTCTGAGGGTTGTCTTTTCGTCTTGTTTATGGTTTCCTTTGTTGTGCAAAAGTTTTGAAGTTTCATTAGGTCCCACTTGTTTATTTTTGTTTTTATTTCCATTACTCTAGGAGGTAGATCAAAAAAGATCTTGCTGTGATTTATGTCAAAGAGTGTTCTTCCTATGTTTTCCTCTAAGAGTTTTATAGTGTCCAGTCTTATATTTAGGTCTCTAATCCATTTTGAGTTTATTTTTGTGTATGGTGTTAGGGAGTATTCTAATTTCATTCTTTTTCATGTAGCTGTCCGGTCTTCCCAGCACCACTTATTGAAGAGACTGTCTTTCTCCATTGTATATCTTTGCCTCCTTTGTCATAGATTAGTTGACCATAGGTGCGTGGGTCAATCTCTGGGCTTTCTATCTTGTTCCATTGATCTATGTTTCTGTTTTTGTGCCAGTACCATATTGTCTTGATTACTGTAGCTTTGTAGTATAGTCTGAAGTCAGGGAGTCTGATTCCTCCAGCTCCATTTTTTTCCCTCAAGACTGCTTTCGCTATTCGGGGTCTTTTGTGTCTCCATACAAATTTTAAGATGATTTGTTCTAGCTCCGTAAAAAATGCCATTGGTAATTTGATAGGGATTGCATTGAATCTGTAGATTGCTTTGGGTAGTATACTCATTTTCACAATGTTGATTCTTCCAATCCAAGAACATGGTATATCTCTCCATCTGTTGGTATCATCTTTAATTTCTTTCATCAGTGTCTTATAGTTTTCTGCATACAGGTCTTTTGTCTCCCTAGGTAGGTTTATTCCTAGGTATTTTATTCTTTTTGTTGCAATGGTAAATGGGAGTGTTTCCATAATTTCTCTTTCAGATTTTTCATCATTAGTGTATGGGAATGCAAGAGATTTCTGTGCATTAATTTTGTATCCTGCAACTTTACCATATTCATTAATTAGCTCTAGCAGTTTTCTGGTGGCAGTTTTAGGATTCTCTATGTATACTATCATGTCTTCTGCCAACAGTGACAGTTTTACTTCTTCTTTTCCAATTTGGATTCCTTTTATTTCTTTTTCTTCTCTGATTGCCGTGGCTAGGACTTCCAGAACTATGTTGAATAATAGTGGTGAGAGTGGACATCCTTGTCTCGTTCCTGATCTTAGAGGAAATGCTTTCAGTTTTTCACCATTGAGAATGATGTTTGCTGTGGGTTTGTCATATATGGCCTTTATTCTGTTGAGGTAGGTTCCCTCTATGTCCACTTTCTGGAGAGTTTTTATCATGAATGGGTGTTCAATTTTGTCAAAAGCTTTTTCTGCATCTATTGAGATGATCATATGGTTTTTATTCTTCAATTTGTTAATATGGTGTATCACATTGATTGATTTGCGTATATTGAAGAATCCTTGCATCCCTGGGATAAATCCCACTTGATCGTGGTGTATGATCCTTTTAATGTGTTGTTGGATTCTGTTTGCTAGTATTTTGTTGAGGATTTTTGCATCTATATTCATCAGTGATATTGGTCTGTAATTTTCTTTTTTTGTAGTGTCTTTGTCTGGTTTTGGTATCAGGGTGATGGTGGCCTCATAGAATGAGTTTGGGAGTGTTCCTTCCTCTGCAATTCTTTGGAAGAGTTTGAGAAGGATGGGTGTTAGCTCTTCTCTAAATGTTTGATAGAATTCACCTGTGAAGCCATCTGGTCCTGGACTTTTGTTTGTTGGAGGATTTTTAATCACAGTTTCAATTTCATTACTTGTGATTGGTCTGTTCATATTTTCTGTTTCTTCCTGGTTCAGTCTTGGAAGGTTATACCTTTCTAAGAATTTGTCCATTTCTTCCAGGTTGTCCATTTTATTGGCATAAAGTTGCTTGTAGTAGTCTCTTAGGATGCTTTGTATTTCTGCGGTGTCTGTTGTAACTTCTCCTTTTTCATTTCTGATTTTATTTATTTGAGTCCTCTCCCTCTTTTTCTTGATGAGTCTGGCTAATGGCTTATCAATTTTGTTTATCTTCTCAAAGAACCAACTTTTAGTTTTATTGATCTTTGCTATTGTTTTCTTTGTTTTATTTCATTTATTTCTGCTCTGATCTTTATGATTTCTTTCCTTCTGCTAACTTTGGGTTTTGTTTGTTCTTCTTTCTCTAGTTTCTTTAGGTGTAAGGTTAGATTGTTTACTTGAGATTTTTCTTCTTTCTTTAGGTAGGCTTGTATAGCTATAAACTTCCTTCTTAGAACCGCTTTTGCTGCATCCCATAGGTTTTGGGTCATCATGTTTTCATTGTCATTTGTCTCTAGGTATTTTTTTATTTCCTCTTTGATTTCTTCAGTGATCTCTTGGTTATTTAGTAACATATTGTTTAGCCTCCATGTGTTTGTCTTTTTTACGTTTTTTTCCCTGTAATTCATTTCTAATCTCATAGCGTTGTGGTCAGAAAAGATGCTTGATATGATTTCAATTTTCTTAAATTTACTGAGGCTTGATTTGTGACCCAAGATGTGATCTATCCTGGAGAATGTTCCGTGCGCACTTGAGAAGAATGTGTAATCTGCTGTTTTTGGATGGAATGACCTATATATATCAATTAAATCTATCTGGTCTATTGTGTCATTTAAAGCTTCTGTTTCCTTATTTATTTTCATTTTGGATGATCTGTCCATTGGTGTAAGTGAGGTGTTAAAGTCCCCCACTATTATTGTGTTAATGTCGATTACCTCTTTTATGGCTGTTAGCAGTTGCCTTATGTATTGAAGTGCTCCTATGTTGAGTGCATATATATTTATAATTGTTATATCTTCTTCTTGGATTGATCCCTGGATCATTATGTAGTGTCCTTCCTTGTCTCTTGTAACATTCTTTATTTTAAAGTCTATTTTATCTGATATGAGTATAGCTACTCCAGCTTTCTTTTGATTTCCATTTGCATGGAATATCTTTTTCCATCCCCTCACTTTCAGTTTGTATGTGTCCCTAGGTCTAAAGTGGGTCTCTTGTAGACAGCATATATATGGGTCTTGTTTTTGTATCCATTCAGCCAGTCTATGTCTTTTGCTTGGGGCATTTAATCCATTCACGTTTAAGGTAATTATCGATATGTATGTTCCTATGACCATTTTCTTAATTGTTTTGGGTTTGTTTTTGTAGGTCCTTTTCTTCTCTTGTGTTTCCCACTTAGAGAAGTTCCTTTAGCATTTGTTGTAGAGCTGGTTTGGTGGTGCTGAATTCTCTTAGCTTTTGCTTGTCTGTAAAGCTTTTGATTTCTCCATCAAGTCTAAATGAGATCCTTGCCGGGTAGAGTAATCTTGGTTGTAGATTCTTCCCTTTCATCACTTTAAGTATATCATGCCACTCCCTTCTGGCTTGCAGAGTTTCTGCTGAGAAATCAGCTGTTAACCTTATGGCAGTTCCCTTGTATGTTATTTGTCATTTTTCCCTTGCTGCTTTCAATAATTTTTCTTTGTCTTTAATTTTTGCCACTTTGATTACTATGTGTCTCGGCATGTTTCTCCTTGGGTTTATTCTGTATGGGACTCTCTGCGCTTCCTGGACTTGGGTGGCTATTTCCTTTCCCATGTTAGGGAAGCTTTCGACTATAATCTCTTCAAATATTTTCTCGGGTCCTTTCTCTCTCTCTTCTCCTTCTGGGACCCCTATAATGCGAATATTGTTGCGTTTAATGTCCCAGAGGTCTCTTAGGCTGTCTTCATTTCTTTTCATTCTTTTTTCTTTAGTCTGTTCCACAGCAGTGAATTCCACCATTCTGTCTTCCAGGTCACTTATCCGTTCTTCTGCCTCAGTTATTCTGCTATTGATTCCTTCTAGTGTAGTTTTCATTTCAGTTATTGTATTGGTCATCTCTGTTTGTTTGTTCTTTAATTCTTCTAGGTCTTTGTTAATCATTTCTTGCATCTTCTCAATCTTTGCCTCCATTCTTATTCCGAGGTCCTGGATCATCTTCACTATCATTATTCTGAATTCTTCTTCTGGAAGGTTGCCTATCTCCACTTCATTTAGTTGTTTTTCTGGGGATTTTTCTTGTTCCTTCATCTGCTACATAGCCCTCTGCCTTTTCATCTTCTCTATCTTTCTGTAACTGTGGTTTTTGGTCCACAGGCTGCAGGATTGTAGTTTTTCTTGCTTCTGCTGTCTGCCCTCTGGCTGTTGAGGCTATCTAAGTGGCTTGATGGGAGGCTCTCTTTTTCTTTAATTTTTGAATTTTATTTTATTTATTGTTTTATACAGCAGGTTCTTGTTAGTTATCCATTTTATACATATTAGTGTATATATGTCAATCCCAATCTCCCAAGTCATCACATCACCCACCCCTGCCGCTTCCTCCCCTTGGTGTCCATATGTTTGTTCTCTACATCTGTGTCTCTATTTCTGCTCTGCAAACTGGTTCATCAGTAATATTTTTCTAGGTTCCACAAATATGCATTAATATATGATATTTGTTTTTCTCTTTCTGACTTAATTCACTCTGTATGACAGTCTCTAGCTCCATCCACGTCTCTACAAATGACCTAATTTCATTCCTTTTTATGGCTGAGTAATATTCCACTGTATATATGTACCACATCTTCTTTATCCATTCATCTGTCGATGGGCATTTAGGTTGCTTCCATTGTAAATAGTGTTGCAATGAACACTGGGGTGCATGTGTCTTTTTGAATTACGGTTTTCTCTGGGTATATGCCCAGTAGTGGGATTGCTGGGTCATATGGTAATTCTATTTTTAGTTTTTTAAGGAACCTCCATACTGTTCTCCATAGTGGCTGTATCAATTTACATTCCTACCAACAGTGCAAGAGGGTTCCCTTTTCTCCACACCTCTCCAGCATTTGTTGTTTGTAGATTTTCTGAGGATGCCCATTCTAACTGGTGTGAGGTGATACCTCATTGTTGTTTTGATTTGAATTTCTCTAATAATTAGTGATGTTGAGCAGCTTTTCATGTGCTTCTTGGTCATCTGTATGTCTTCTTTGGAGAAATGTCTATTTAGGTTTTCTGCCCATTTTTTGATTGGGTTGTTTGTTTTTCTAATATTGAGCTGCTTACTTTTCTATATACCATTTGAAATTAAAAACACTATACCAATAGAAAAGAAAAACACAATACCATTTACATTAGCACCCAAAATGAATGAAATACATAGATATAAATCTAACAAAATATGTACATGATTAATATGAATAAAACCACAAAATTCTGATGACTGAACTCAAAGAAGCACTAAGTAAAAGGAGAGATATTCCATGTTCATTGACAGGATGATTCAATATTGTTAAGATAACAGTTCTTCCCAACTTGATCTATAGATTCAATGTAATCCCAACCAAAATCCCAGTAAGTTACCTTGTGGATATCAACAAAATGATTCTAACATTTATATGGAGAGGAAAAAAACACAAAATACCCAATATAGTATTGAAGGAAAAGAACAAATCTGGAGGACTAATCCTACTGTATTTTAAGGCTTACTATAAAGCTACAGTAATCAGGACAGTGGGTATTGGCCAAAAAAAGAAAAAAAAAATGCTCAAATAAATCAATGGAACACAATAAAGAGCCCAGAAATATGCTCCCACAAATATAGTCAGCTGATCTTTGGCAAAGGAGCAGAGGCAATACAATGGAGAAGAGATAGTCTCTTCAACAAATGGTACTTGAACAACTGGATATCCACAACCAATAATAGAAATAATAATAATAATAGTGATAAATCTAGACATAGACTTTATGCCCTTCACAAAAATTAAATTAAATGGGTCACAGACATAAATTTAAAATGAAAACCTATTAAATTCCTAGAAGAAAAAAAAAATTCCTAGAAGATAATATAGGAGAAAATCAAGATAGCTTTGGGTATGGTCTTTTTCAATACAACACCAAAGATGCAATTCATGAAAAAAATAACAGGTAAGCTGGAATTCATTAGGATTGAAAATATCTGCTCTGTGAAAGACAATGTCAAGAGAATGGGAAACAAGCCACAGAGTGGAAGAAAATATTTTCAAAAGACACATCTGGTAAAAAAACTATTTTCCAAAATATACAAAGAACTCTTAAAACACAACAATAAGAAAACAAAACAAAACAAAAAACCTGACCAAAAAATAGGTCAAAGATCCTAACAGACATCTAACCAAAGAAGATATACATATGTCAAATAAGCATTAGAAAAGATGATCCATATTACATGTCATCAAGGAAATGCAAATTAAAACAATAAGATACCACTAGATATCTATCAAAATAGCCAAAATCTAAAAAACTGATGATACCAAATGTTAGTGAGGATGTGCAATAATAGAAACACTCAAAAATTGCTGCTGAGGAATGGTACAGCCATTTTGGAACACAGTTTGGCAATCGCTGATAAAACCAAACGTACTCTTACAATCACACTTTTTGGTATTTACCCAAAGGAGTTGAAAACTTATGTCCACACAAAAAACCTGCACACAGATGATTATAGCAGCTCTGTTTATAATTGCCAAAACTTGGAAGCAGCCAAGATGTCCTTCAGTAGGTGAAGGATAAATAAACTGGGGTGTATCCAGACAATGGAGTATTATTAAACCCTAAAAAGAAATTAGTTATTGAGTCATGAAAAAGCATAGGGGAACCTTATATGTATATTACTAAGTAAAAGAAGCCAGTCTGAAAAGGCTACATGCTGTGTATTCTAACTATAGAACATTCTGGAAAAGGCAAAACTATGGAGACAATTAGAAACTCAGTGGTTGCCAGCGGTTGATGTGGAGAGATAAATAGGCAGAGCACAGAGGATTTTAGGGCATTTTTAGCACTCTGTATGATATTGTAATGATGGATATATGTCATTTTACATTTGTCCAAACTCATAGAATGTACAAGATCAAGAATGAACTCAAATGTAATTTATGGATTTTGGGCGATTGTGATGTGTCAATGTAGATTCATTCTTGGTAATAAATGTATCATTCTGATGAGTGATGCTGACGACGGCAGAGGCTTTGCACGTGTGGTGGCAGAGGGTATATGGAAAATCTCTGTACATTCCTCTCAATTTTGTTGTGAATTAAAACTGCTCTAAAAATGTCTTTTAAAAAGTGGATATGAAAAAAAAAAAGTGGATATGAAATGTTGCTTCTGCTTTCTTCTCAGCTTCCCCTCTGCTTAGGCTTTCAAAGCCTTCTTATTTTCCATATTAGCCAAATACTTACAATGTTCTACTGGATTTCACTATAAGTCTCCAAACAACAGTTTCCTCATTAGCTCCTTCCTACCCTTTCCATATGCCCTATATTTCAAACTAGTGTCTCTGTCTTAAGTTGATTTCCCCAGAAGCAGATCCAGACACATGATTTGTGTGCAATTGCTTTATTATTTGGGAGATGTCCCCAGAAAGGACCATAAACATTCAGGAAAGGGAGACAGGGAAAAAAAGAGAACCAATAAGGTACGCATTATCAACCAGGTTTTGGAATAGGACAACTAAGCTTCAATCTCACTGGAGAATCCTGGGATACAGTGAGAAACACCCCTCCCTGTTATCCAATGCCCAACCCCACTTGCTTCCAAGGGGTATCTGCTCCTGGATGCATTCACTCTAGCATTTTTAGCCTGTCCCATGCATGAATAGATAGAATGCCTTTGGCAGAGTTATAAGTGCTTCCAGTAGAATGAATGTTACTGGATTGGTGAATGCCAAGGACATATGGTTGAGCACTGGTGCTGGACTACTTTAGTGGACATAGAACGCAGTCTCACTTATACCTCTATTGCTGTGCTTAAACTGTTATTTGTGTAGGGACTGCCTCTTTTTGTTGTTGTGGTTGTGGTTGTGATTGCCAGTGAAATTCTACTCAACCTTTAATTCCAAAGTCAGTTGTCACTTACTCTAATTCCATCCCTGGGGAAGAATTAATGATTCCTCCTCTGTACTTCCATTATACTTCCTTGGATGTCAAAATGTCAACCTGTACACATTGTTCCCCTCTACATGACCATGCAGTGCTATCATCTCTATTTTACAAATAAGGAAACAGTCAGAAAGGTCATGCCCAAGACTATCTGACTTCTAAAATTTGAAGCCCAGACTCCAACCTAGTACTCTTAACCCAGAATCTTCTACTTGGCTCAAGAAACCAAACAACATCAAAATGAACTCAATTTATATCTGTTATGTGAAATAATTGAAGACCAACTGACCCAAGTAAATCCTCTGACATTCAGAGAATAAGTACAGCAGTGTGAAACAGATTTATCTGAAGACAATCACTTTATATGGATTATTTCTATATGAATTGCTTCACAAAATCAGAGTGCAGATGAGGACATGTCTATATTTCCAATCAATAGCTGAAGCATTACCTGTCTTATAAAAAGAAGCCCAGGTTCTTCCTCTTGGTGCTTCTCATCCCCCTGGTTTGTTCATAATCATGGCAGTTTAAACAAACTGAAAAGAAGATTTTACAGACTTTCACACCCAAGGGTACAGAAATTTGGCGTCTCAAGTAACTACTTCCTTTGAATCCTGCTGCAGCACAGTGGACGATGAAACCTGGTCCCACACAGTCCACTAGTCAATGCTGGTCTTATGCTGTGATTGTCTCACTGGTCTAAACGCCATCCAGCTGACTTTCAAGGAATTGCACTCATCTTGTATCCTCAGGGCTACACTTAGCTTTCCAATACTGATTGAAGCAATTAATGCACTATCCTTTCAGTCTCCTACACATTCAACTCATGGTGTTTGCTGGCCCCAGAGCACCAGGAGAGGATGGTTCAGGTACCTGCCACATAATATGGGTACCAATCTTTTTTCCTTTCCTGTTTTCCCTTCTCAACCCTACTTCCTGTATCATCACTCCAATATTAAAGTTCTTGTTTTTTTTGATCCTATTAACAAGTGTGAAGCTCAGCCCACAAATTCAATTTGAGCAAGAAATAGACAACCTATGCATTATAAAACTCAACTTAATTTTTATTTTGAGACTCACCTTTACCACAGAGGTGGTGGGAAACTGAAGCTCAGTCCCACTCATAGTTTGCTGTCTCCTTTTGGGGTCTTGGAGAGTGCCCTGGGATTCAGGAGTGGGACCTTTCTGATCTTCAGGCTTCATCCATATAGAGAGCCACTGAGACACCCTCAGCTCTAATGCACATGACCACTTCTAGACTGCTGGCTCACTCATGATTTCAGGTACATTGGGACATGGAACTCTCCTCCGAGCTTATGTATGAATCCCACCTTCTCCAATATTCCACATAACCATTTCCTCTCAGAGATTTTGCCCCTGCTCACCATTCCTGTTGATGACTGAGGCCCCAATCCCTACCACATAGGGGCTTGTACATGCTATCTTGTTTTCTCCTTCCAGGCTAAGACACTTCTCTATAGTTTTAAGGGGCTGAGTCCAGCTCTACCTGCTGCTTCTGGTTAAGACAGTTTGTCCAAGCTGCCGTTTCTCTCTCCTCTATGGGATGTTTGAAAATCAACCAGATAAACTAACAAGTAAAAAACCCCAAAGATTAGCACACTATTTCTACTTTCTGCATTTTCATACCTCTTCTCTGAGCTGGATGGAAGGAAGAGAGAATAATTTAGGGGAAAAAAGATTCCAGATTACTATTGTGAATTATTAACCTAGATAACACCTGGAAACATAAAGATATAATCACAATCCTTTCTACAGATTCTGTCCTTACTATCCATAAAGCTAATATCCTAAGCTCTATTCACAAATATCCCCTTTCTACTCCATTTCTCTCCAAATAGGTCCTCTTGCTTTCCTACTCTTGTATATATAAAAAAAATTCAATTCCAGAAGGTCCCGTCCATCCTTCCTTTTTTAAAGAATTGCTTCCTAAAAGTCCAGGGTGTTTTTCTGACTAAAAATTTATCCTCTAATGGGATATCCTAGAAAAAATCATCATAATAAAAAATGTTAAATGTGTCGATTGATATAACTTGATAAACCTTAATATCAACACATTCACTTCCAAAGGATACTGGTGGAGGGGAGGGTGAGGATAATCAGTGACTGAGGAACTTAATTCTGGGTTAGAACCTGGTCTTCT